>NC_034180.2:46887117-47162117 GCF_002021735.2 Oncorhynchus kisutch | reverse complement strand
AGGCATTCAACCGAAATGTGTCTTCCACATTTAACCCAACTCCTCTGAATCAGAGAGGTGCGGGGGGGGCTGCCTTAATCGACATCCACCTCATCGACGCACGGGGAGCAGTTGTTGTTGGGGGTTAACTGTTGTTGGGGGTTAACTGTTGATGGGCAAAATTGTTGTTGGGGGTTAACTGTTGATGGGGTTTAACTGTTGTAGGGGGTTAACTGCTGATGGGGGTTAACTGAACGGCAGATTTTTCCACCTCAGATATTCGAACCAGTGACATTTCTATGACTGGCCCACCGCTCTTACCCGCTAGGCTACCTGACCAGAAGTCCTCACAAGGATAGTAAAATAAGGACAATTCGGACGTATAGGACACTTCACCCCACAAGGAAAAAGGCTATTTTAGGCTTAGGGGTTAAGTTTAGGGTTGGAGTGACAATTAGAGTTAGGATTAGGATTAGAATCAGGTTTAGGGGTTAAGGGTTAGGTTTAGGGTTTGGGGTTAAGGTTAGGGTTAGGGAAAATAGGATATTGAATGGGAATCTATTGTTTGGGAGGAAGGCGATGGTTGTAGAGGGGTGTGTAGAAGGAGAGGGGTGTGAAGGCGGAAGGAGTAGAGGGGGAAGGAGAGGGGTGTGAAGGGGGAATGAGAGGGGAGTAGAGGGGGAAGGAGAGGGGTGTGAAGGGGGAAGAAGAGGGGTGTAGAGGGGGAAGGCGAGGGGTGTGAAGGGGGAAGGAGAGGGGTGTGAAGGGGGAAGGAGAGGGGAGTAGAGGGGGAAGGAGAGGGGTGTGAAGGGGGAAGGCGAGGGGTGTGAAGGGGGAAGGAGAGGGGAGTAGAGGGGGAAGGAGAGGGGTGTGAAGGGGGAAGGAGAGGGGTGTAGAGGGGGAAGGAGAGGGGTGTAGAGGGGGAAGGAGAGGGGTGTGAAGGGGGAAGGACGTCTTGGCTCAACGTCTTGGCTCAGATTCATATTACCACAGATCGAAGTTGTCTAACACTAAATCAAATCAAATCCAATTTTATTGGTCACATACACATGGTTAGCAGATGTTAATGCAAGTGTAGCGAAATGCTTGTGCTTCTAGTTCCGACCATGCAGTCTGCAGCTGCGTTGTACAGTCCAGGAAGTGGCTCCATTGCACCAACAGCAGGCCAGCATAACCATCCAATCCCTTCGCCATGTCCCTGAGGACGTCTACATGACATGAATCCATCAATCCTAGTGTGACTGTGACACGTGCTCCACGTGCTCCACAATACTCCCTGCTGTCACTCTTCTTCTCTCCCTGCATCCTCACCCATTGTATTGCCTCCCCTAATCTATCTCCCCACACACTCACAGTCCTATATATACACCAGCAGAAAGCAGGAGACTTGTTGGAATAAAGACTGACATCTTTTAATGCTGTGAGATGAAGGCCTGGCAGATTATACTGGTGGGGTTTTAACGGGACCGGTGGAGAGGGAGAGTGAGTATGCTAGCGCTAAGCTAACGCAGCAGAGCTAATGCCAGTGGATGGATGGGGCTAACGCTAATGGTAACGCTAATGTTACAGGGTCAGGGCAGTGACAGGATTTCCCCATCCCCTGTGTATTTGCCTCTCAAACACAGGATGGTAATCTCAGTTTAAATAAACAAATCCCCAGCCGCAATCCAATCAAATCTATAATACCCTGACATTGCCGTGGTCCGCCTAGCAACACAGATGCCCCACCCCTCGCCTGTCACACACACTAGTGCACACTCTAATGTAAATGCAAACACATACACACTCACATATAAAAATACGTAGCAATAGTAAGTGCACTCACAAATACACACACACACACACACACACACACACACACACACACACACACACACACACACACACACACACACACACACACACACACACACACACACACACACACACACACACGGCCCTCTTTGATACCCAGCTGGCGGTGTTTAATGCTGTCTGAGGGATTTAATCCAGATTACCAGGCGTAAAGTCACTGAGTTTTCCTCAGAGCACTGCCAGCCTCTTAGCTTGAACCACACACACACACACACACACACACACACACACACACACACACACACACACACACACACACACACACACACACACACACACACACACACACACACACACACACACACACACATACACAAACCAAAAGGATACTCTAGGGGGTGCTGTGTGTCAAGGACAGTCCAGCTAGAGGTCTAAACACAAACCAGATTAACCTGCTGTCACCATAAAGCCATCTGTCTCTCTGTCTCAATCTCTCTCTCTCTCTGTCACTGTCACTCTCTCTCTCTCACTCTCTCTCTCTCTCTCTCTCTCTCTCTGTCACTCTCTCTCTCTCTCTCTCTGTCACTCTCTCACTCTCCCTCTCTCTCTCAATTCAATTCAATTCAAGGGGCTTTATTGGCATGGGAAACACATTGCCATAGCAAAAAAATTGATAATAAACAAAAGTGGAATAAACAATACAAATGAACAGTAAACATTACACTCACAGTTACAAAAGAATAAACACATTTCAAATGTCATATTATGTCTATATATAGTGTTGTAACGATGTGCAGGTAGTTAAAGTGCAAAGTGGAAAATAAATACACGTAATTATGGGTTGTATTTACAATGGTGTTTGTTGCAGTAGCTTTGGGAGTTTATCAAATTTGGGTTTGTTATCAAATTATTTTTGGACCTGTTTAATCTGAGGGAAATATGTGTCTCTAATATGGTCATACATTGGGAAGGAGGTTAGGAAATACATCTCAGTTTCCACCTCATTTTGTGGGCGGTGTGCACATAGCCTGTCTTCTCTTGTGAGCCAGGTCTGCCTACGGTGGCCTTTCTCAATAGCAAGGCTATGCTCACTGAGTCTGTACATAGTCGTAGCTTTCCTTAAGTTTGGGAGAGTCACAGTGGTCAGGTATTCTGAAACTGTGTACCCTCTGTTTAGGCCCAAATAGCATTCTAATTTAAAAAAAAATTGTTCATTCTTTCCAATGTGTCAAGTAATTATCTTTTAGTTTTCTCATGATTTGGTTTGGTCTAATTGTGTTGCTGTCCTGGGGCTCTGTGGGGTCTGTGTTTGTGAACAGAGCCCCAGGACCAGCTTGCTTAGGGGACTCTTCTCCAGGTTCGTCTCTCTGTAGGTGATGGCTTTGTTATGGAAGGTTTGGGAATCGTTTCCTTTTAGGTGGTTGTAGAATTTAACAGCTCTTTTCTGGATTTTGATAATTAGTGGGTATCGGCCTAATTCTGCTCTGCGTGCATTATTTGGTGTTTTACGTTGCACATAGAGGATATTTTTTGCAGAATTCTGCATGTAGAGTCTCAATTTGTTGGTTGTCCCATTTTGTGAATTCCTGGTTGATGAGCGGACCATAAAGGTTATGAGGTTTACAGGTTTGTGGAAGTTACCTGTGGCGCTGATGTTTAGGCCGAGGTATGTGTCGTTTTTTGTGTGCTCTAGGGCAACGATGGTGTCTAGATGGAATTTGGATTTGTGGTCCTGGCGACTTGTCCTTTTTTGGAACACCATGATTTATGTCTTACTGAAATTCACCTTCAGGGCCCAGGTCTGACAGAATCTGTGCAGAAGATCTAGGTGCTGCTTTAGGCGCTCCTTGGTTGGTGACAGAAGCACCAGATCATCAGCAATCAGTAGATATTTGACTTCAGATTCCAGTAGGGTGAGGCCAGGTGCTGCAGACTGTTCTGGTGCCCTTGCCAATTCATTGATATATATGACTTGGCTTATGGCTTAAGCTGTATCCCTGTCTCACCCCATGGCCCTGTTGAATTTTGTTGTTGTTTTTTTTGTCAATGTTAACTGCACACTTGTTGTTTGTGTTCATTCATTTCATAATGTCTTATGTTTTTGCGCCCAACACCGCCTTCCATTAATTTGTATAGCAGACCCTCATGCCGAATCGAGTCAAAGGCTTTTTTGAAATCACAACAAAGCATGAGAAGACTTTGCCTTTGTTTTGGTTAGTTTGTTTGTCAACTAGGGTGTGCAGGGTGAATATAGTGGTCTGTTGTACGGTAATTTGGTAAAAAGCCAATTTGACATTTGCTCAGTACATTGTTTTCACTGAGGAAATGTACAAGTCTGCTGTTAATGATAATGCAGAGGATTTCTCCAAGGTTGCTGTTGATGCATATCCCATGGTAATTATGGGGGTCAAGTTTGTCTCCACTTTTGTGGATTGGGGTTATCAGTCCTATTGTTATTTATTTTTTATTTCACCTTTATTTAACCAGGTAGGCTAGTTGAGAACAAGTTCTCATTTGCAACTGCGACCTGGCCAAGATAAAGCAAAGCAGTTAAACACATACAACAACAAGAGTTACACATGGTATAAACAAACATACAATCAATAATACAGTAGAAAAATCTATACACAGCAAATGCAAATGAGGTAGGATAAGAGAGGTAAGGCAATAAA
Organism: Oncorhynchus kisutch; assembly: GCF_002021735.2. Classification (NCBI taxonomy): domain Eukaryota; kingdom Metazoa; phylum Chordata; class Actinopteri; order Salmoniformes; family Salmonidae; genus Oncorhynchus; species Oncorhynchus kisutch. Next base: position 47,157,672 of record NC_034180.2, on the reverse strand, counting down.
TAGGCCATGGTGGCGAAGGAATTACACTAGGGTAGCCTAGTGGTTAGAGCGTTGGACTAGTAACCGGAAGGTTGCAAGTTCAAACCCCTGAGCTGACAAGGTACAAATCTGTCGTTCTGCCCCTGAACAGGCAGTTAACCCACTGTTCCTAGGCCGTCATTGAAAATAAGAATTTGTTCTTAACTGACTTGCCTGGTTAAATAAAAGTAAAATAAAAATAATAAAAAATAAAAACACTGGAATGGTAGGATGTGCAGAAGATGAATGCGCAAGTAGAGATACTGGGATGCAAAGGAGCAAAATAAATAAATAAATACATACAGAATGGGGATGAGGTAGATTGGATGGGCTATTTACTACAGATGAGCTATGTACAGGTGCAGCGATCTGTGAGCTGCTCTGACAGCTGGTGCTTAAAGCTAGTGAGGGAGGTAAGAGTCTCCAGCTTCAGAGATGTTTGCAGATAGTTCCAGTCATTGGCAGCAGAGAACTGGAAGGAGAGGCGGCCAAAGGAAGAATTGGCTTTGGGGGTGACCAGTGAGATATACCTGCTGGAGCGCGTGCTACGGCTGGGTGCTGCTATGGTGACCAGTGAGCTGAGATAAGGCGGGGCTTAACCTAGTAGAGACTTGTCGATGACCTGGAGCCAGTGGGTTTGGCGACGCGTATGAAGCGAGGGCCAGCCAACGAGAGCATACAGGTCGCAGTAGTGGGCATGCATTTAGTTTTACTTGTGTTTAAGAGCAGTTGGAGGCCACCGAAGGAGAGTTGTATGTCATTGAAGCTCATCTGGAGGTTAGTTAACACAGTGTCCAAAGAAGGGCCAGAGGTATACAGAATGGTGTCGTCTGCGTAGAGGTGGATCAGAGAATCATCAGCAGTGAGAGCGATATCATTGATGTATACAGAGAAGAGTGTCAGCCAGGGAATTGAACCCTGTGGCACCCCCATAGAGACTGCCAGAGGTCTGGACAACAGGCCCTCCGATTTGACATATTGAATTCTATCAGAGAAGTAGTTGGTGAACCAGGCGAGGCAATCATTTGAGAAACCAAGGCTGTTGAGTCTGCCAATAAGAATGTTGTGATTGACAGAGTCGAAAGCCTTAGCCAGGTCGATGAATACGGCTGCACAGTAATGTCTCTTATCGATGCAGTTATGCTATCATTTAGGACCTTGATAGTTGCTGAGGTGCACCCATGACCAGCTCTGAAATGGTTGGTAATCTGTTTGTTAACATGGCTTTCAAAGACCTTAGAAAGGCAGTGTAGAATAGATATAGGTCTGTAGCAGTTTGGGTCTAGAGTGTCTCCTCCTTTCAAGAGGGGGATGACCGTGGCAGCTTTCAAATCTATGGGAATCTCAGACAATACGAAGGAGAGTTTGAACAGGCAGGTTATTTTAGAAAGAGAGGGTCCAGATTGTCTAGCCCGGCTGATTTGTAGTGGTCCAGATTATGCAGCTCTTTCAGAACATCAGCAATCTGGATTTGGGTGAAGGAGAAGTGGGGGAGGTTTGGGCGAGTTGCTGTGGGGAGTGCAGGTCTGTTGACCGGGGTAGGGGTAGCCAGGTGGAAAGCATGGCCAGCCGTAGAAAAATGCTTGTTGAAATTCTCAGTTATTGTAGATTTATCGGTGGTAACAGTGTTTCCTAGCCTCAGTGCAGTGGGCAGCTGAGAGGAGGTGCTCTTATTCTCCATGGACTTTACAGTGGCCCAGAACTTTTTTGAGTTTGTGCTACAGGATGCAAATTTTTGCGTGAAAAAGCTAGCCTTAGCTTTCCTAACTGCCTGTGTATATATTTGTTCCTAACTTCCCTGAAAAGTTGCATATCACGGGGGCTGTTCGATGCTAATGCAGAATGACACAGGATGTTTTTGTGCTGGTCAAGGGCAGTCCGTTCTGGAGAGAACCAAGGACTATATCTGTTCCTGGTAAAAAAAAAATTGAATGGGGCATGCTTATTTAAGATGGTAAGGAAGGCACTTTGAAAGAATAACCAGGCATCCTCTACTGACGTAATGAGGTCAATATCCTCCCAAGACACCCAGGCCAGGTCGATTAGAAAGGCCTGCTCGCTGAAGTGTTTTAGGGACCTTTTGACAGTGATGAGGAGTGGTTGCTTGACCGCAGACCCATTATATGAATGCAGGCAATGATGCAGTGATTGCTGAGATCTTTGTTGAAAACAGCAGAGGTGTATTTGGAGGGCAAGTTGGTTAGGATGATATCTATGAGAGTGCCCATCTCTGCAGTAGATTGCAACACCGCCCCCTTTGACAGTTCTATCTTGTCAGAAAATGTTATAGTTAGGGATGGAAATTTCAGGGTTTTTGGTGGCCTTCATAAGACAGGATTCAGACACGGCTAGGACATCCTGGTTGGCAGAGTGTGCTAAAGCAGTGAATAAAACAAACTTAGGGAGGAGGCTTCTAATGTTAACATGCATGAAACCAAGGCTTTTACGGTTACAGAAGTGATCAAAAGAGAGCACCTGTGGAGTAGGAGTGGAGCTAAGGCACTGCAGGGCCTGGATTAACCTCTACATCACCAGAGGAACAGAGGAGGAGTAGGATGAGGGTACGGCAAAAGGCTAACAGGAATGGTCGTTTAGTGCGTTCAGAGCAGAGAGTAAAAGGAGCAGGTTTCTGGGCATGAGAGAATAGATTCAAGGCATAGTGTACAGACAAAGGTAAGGTAGGATGTGAGTACACTGGAGGTAAACCTAGGCATTGAGTAATCATGAGAGAGATATTGTCTCTAGAGACGTTTAAACCAGGTGATGTCACCGCATATGTGGGAGGTGAAACTAAATGGTAGGTTAAGGCATATTGAGCAGGGCTAGAGGCTCTACAGTGAAATAAGACAATAATCACTAACCAGGACAGTAATGGACAAGGCATATTGATATTAGGGAGAGGCATGCGTAGCCGGGTGATCAATAGGGTTTCAGAGAGTGGTTGGGCTGGCTGGAGACACTGCGATTCAGACAGCTAGCAGGCCGGGGCTACAAGCTAGCAGACCGGGGCTAGCAAGCTAACAAAAGGGCCTTAGAGGGGCGTCTCGACGGAGTAAAGTCTGTTTTGGTCTCCACGTTGGTGACGTCAATAGACCAGTCGTGATGTATTAGTAGGGTTCCGAGTAGCAGAGGGGTCCAAGTCCATTTGGCAAAAAAGGTATAGTGGCCCAAGAAATTGGCCGATGGATCTATACAGCTAACAGTCCAATATTATCTAGACAGCTAGCAGCTAGCGGGCCGCGGCTTGCGGGTGGGCATTCAGGGGTGGTCGCGATGTAGAGGCCAGTTGAGTACCCTCTCGAGCAGATTAAGTCGTAGTCCAGTCGTGAAGGATCGGCGGGGTTCCGTTCCCCGTACCGGCAGTAGAATGGGTATGGGTATTGTAGCTCAGGAGTGGCCGATGGGCCTTTAGCAAGTCGGGAGAAAGGGCCTGGCATGGACTCGAGGCTAATTGTTGCTTGCTCCAGGACCGACATTAGCCAGTACTCGGATAGCAGCTAGCTAAAGATCCAGGTGAAAATGTCCAGAGCTTGTGGTAGGAATCCGGGGATATGGAGAGAAAATAGGTCCGGTATGCTCTGGTTTGAGTCGCGTTGTACAAACTGGCGAGAGCTTTCCGAGCTAAAGGTTAGCTGATGACCGCTAGCAGTGATTATCTGACTGCTAGCTAGTAGCTAGTGAGCTGGCTAGTGAGTTGTAATTCCTTATTTGAGGTGAATAATACTTTAGAAAAAAACTGACCGCAGCACATTGGGTGAGGCGGGTTGCAGGAGAGTGTTTTGAAGTTGAGTTTTAGAAAAATATATTTTAAAAAAGATATGCGAAGAAAAATATATAAAAAGATATATACACGGGACACGATAAGACGAGGACAAAGGACGTCTAACTGCTATGCCAACTATTCCAAATATTTGCAGAGATATTGGGGAAGATGCCAGAGCTAAGGATGATGTTAAGAGTTTAAGTTTAGCCAATGAGAATCTGTGGTCTGTATATTTTATCATTTCATTGAGGTTACCATCAACAACACAGTCCTTTTTGGGTTGGAGGGTTTGCATGTTGTCCAGTAGTTCAGTAAGCACTTTTAGGCAGAGCCCTAGTTCTATCATTTTAGCAGGTTCAATCGGGCCAAAGAAAATATGACAGATGTAAAGGTGTCATGAAATGTGTCAAATAATGAACAATACGTACGTTCCCAATATGTCAAGTAAAGAACAATATGTATGTTCCCAATATGTCAAATACAGAACAATATGTACGTTCCCAATATGTCAAGTAATGAACAATATGTACGTTCCCAATATGTCAAGTAAAGAACAATATGTACGTTCCCAATATGTCAAGTAATGAACAATATGTACGTTCCCAATATGTCAAGTAAAGAACAATATGTACGTTCCCAATATGTCAAGTAATGAACAATATGTACGTTCCCAATATGTCAAGTAAAGAACAATATGTATGTTCCCAATATGTCAAGTAAAGAACAATATGTACATTCCCAAAATGTCAAAGAAAAACAGAAAAGTAGAGACAGGTTGAGAAAATGTCTTAAGTGAAATATGAATGAACACAAAGAGAGCCCAGGTCTGTATTCCCAGTCTCAGAGTAGGAGTGCTGATCTAGGACCAGGTCCTCCCTGTCCATTCATTATGATCTAAAAGGCAAAACTGATCATAGATCAGCACTGCTACCCTGGCCTGTAGCCTTGGGGCCTCCCACTCTCCCTTGATTTAAATCAGCATTGCTGATCAAATAAAAGTCCAAAAGATCAACAGGTGTGGGGGGGGGTCAGATCACACTGAGCATTCACAATCCCATTCACTCACACTCTGTGAGGGTACATGATCTGAGCTCATGCACTCATTTTCCACCAGAATGGACAGCAAATGAAATATCCCTTCTACATGGGAGGGGGCGCCTGGTCAGAATTCAGAGCTCTCTCTCTCTCTCTCTCTCTCTCTCCCAGCCTGATGCACTGTAAATTAGGCTGAAAATGAAATATTAACCTCCTGAGACGCAGAGGATTTTCTTAATGCACTTTGATTCATTTTTTCATTTAATCATACCAATGCATCATAAAAGTATTTAATTGCACTATTTAATTGGAATCAGATGGTGGAAAGGAGAAAGAAAAGAATCCTGCCAGAGTTTAACAACACGAAGAGGAAAATTACATATGTGTGTATGTGTACACACAGACATGGGGGTTAGTGTGTATGTGTATGTATGTGTGTGTGTGTGTGTGTGTGTGTGTGTGTGTGTGTGTGTGTGTGTGTATGTGTACACACAGACATGGGGGTTCGTGTGTATGTGTGTATGTATGTGTGTGTGTGTGTATGTGTACACACAGACATGGGGGTTAGTGTGTATGTGTGTATGTATGTGTGTGTGTGTGTGTGTGTATGTGTGTATGTGCATGCATGTACAGTATGTACAGTGTTTCTGCCTGTGTGTGCCTGTGTGTGTATCAGGGTCCCCTATTTGAATGGGGATGGAGGTGTAACATTACATCACAGTGTGGTGGCAGCCTTCAGGTGTGACAGGTTATTATCCTCTGTTATTGTTTAATTCCTGCTCATTAAATGCACCAGACAATGATGAAGCACCTCAATCCCCAGCAAGCTCCTCTCCTCTCCTCTCCTCTCCTCTCCTCTCCTCTCCTCTCCTCTCCTCTCCTCTCCTCTCCTCTCCTCTCCTCTCCTCTCCTCTCCTCTCCTCTCCTCTCCTCTCCTCTCCTCTCCTGTCCTCTCCTCTCCTCTCCGTCTTCCTCCTTTTTCTTTTCTCCCTCGTTTTAGTGGTCAGCCCCACTTTACCACTCGTTCAAGCCACGTCATTCTAACTATTTAATTCAACCCTTCATTCAACCCTTTCATTGGATATCTAGTTTCAATATGTCTTGATGTATTGCTTCCCGTCGTCACGTGATCTGAAGCAACTGCATTACGCTGGAGATATTTAGCATACCGTGGGAAGACTTTGGCTCTTTGACAGGCCAAAGACGACAGAATGTTTTTGAGTGAGTGCATGCATTTGCTTGTGTGTGTGTGTGTGTGTGTGTGTTTATATATTCATGCTTGTGTGTGTGTGTGTTTTTATATATTCATGCTTGTGAACGCTTGTGTTTTGAGTGTGTATGTGTGTGTCTATGTATGTGTGTGTGTGTGTGCGTGTCTATTCATGTGTGTGTCTGTGTGTGTGTGTGTGTGTGTGTGTGTGTGTGTGCTTGTCTATTCATGTGTGTGTGTGTGTGTGTGTGTGTGTGTGTGTGTGTGTGTGTGTGTGTGTGTGTGTGTGTGTGTGTGCTTGTCTATTCATGTGTGTGTGTGTCTATGTGTGTGTGTGTGTGTGCTTGTCTATTCGTGTGTGTGTGTGTGTGTGTGTGTGTTTATATATTCATGCTTGTGTGTGTGTGTGTTTTTATATATTCATGCTTGTGAACGCTTGTGTTTTGAGTGTGTATGTGTGTGTCTATGTATGTGTGTGTGTGTGTGCGTGTCTATTCATGTGTGTGTCTGTGTGTGTGTGTGTGTGTGCTTGTCTATTCATGTGTGTGTGTGTGTGTGTGTGTGTGTGTGTTTTTATATATTCATGCTTGTGAACGCTTGTGTTTTGAGTGTGTATGTGTGTGTCTATGTATGTGTGTGTGTGTGTGCTTGTCTATTCATGTGTGTGTGTGTCTATGTGTGTGTGTGTGTGTGCTTGTCTATTCGTGTGTGTGTGTGTGTGTGTGTGTGTGTGTGTGTGTGTGATTAGTCTTCATCAGTCTGTGTGTAGCTAGGTGATGCTACCTGAGGTGATGCTACCTGAGGTGATGCTACCTGAGGTGATGCTACCTGAGGTGATGCTACCTGAGGTGATGCTACCTGAGGTGATGCTACCTGAGGTGATGCTACGGAGCACAGCGAAGAAGAGACAAAAAGAAGCTCTGGTGTAATTATGCTTTCATGGCCAAGTGTTCAGTGGATGTGCCATGCCTGCACAACACCTCATTACAATCATTACTCATCAGAAATACCAACATACTTTCTCTCTCTCACTGCGGGGTGACTAAATGGAGGAAGAGAGCTTTTAAGAATAGAATAAAACTCTATTGATCTGCTACGCACTACATCGGAGATGGTCTTTTTGCTGACACAGTACCCACCCTACTGTTCTAGTCTAGTCCTGTTGTACTATGTAAAAATACAGCGCATTCGGAAACTATTCAGACAACTTGAATTTTCCCACATTTTGTTACGTTACAGCCTTAATATAAAATTGATTAAATATGTTTTTTTCCCTTCCCACTTCAATCTACACACAATACCCCGTAATGAGAAAGTGAAAACAGGTTTTTAGAAATGTTTGCAAATTTGTGACTGACCGGCTTGATTCACTCTTATGTAGCAACATTTGAAAATGTTTTTTTTTTACATTGGATAAAAGGAGACTCAGGGCAAGAAGATGGTATATCATTAACTACAGTTGAGGATAAATGGGAAAGTAATTCTGCTTTTGAACCTTGTAACCTCACTTTTGAGAAAATGGTCTTTGAATGTTTTGGTACCTACTGGAGAGCTCTGCTTAGTCTACACCCATTCAGCATCGTTCACATCCTCTTAATCTTTAGCCCCACCCATCTGTTCAAGGGTTGATCCGAGCGTTCTGTCCTAACAACAGCAGTCAAGAACCCAAGCTAACTGGTTAACGTTGGCTAGCTTGCTAGCTACTTAAAAGACAGAAATGAGAGAACAGCTCACTCTGACCATTTTACTCGCCCTAGCAGAGCTGGTTAGGCTGTTCTCATGTTATCCAGAGCGTTGGTGACTGCAACTGTGCTGCTGGCAACAATTTACTATTTTTTTGGCAACGTTCACCGACACCGGCCATATTCAACGGGTGTTGAGCTTTCGTAAATTTGTCAGTTATTCTGCGCTCTGGCACACTCAGACGAGAATGCTCTGAAATCAGAGTAGATAGCCAGAGCGAATTTACCAGCTACGTCTATCAGCAGTTGTCGCAGTGACATCATTAACATTCTCTTGAAATTGTTACTTGCATTGTGGAGTCTTTTGTTAAGACATGTAGCTAACTAGCTAGCTAAACAATGAACCATACTCCCAACTCGTGATGTTACTACCCTGCATGAATCTGAAGGTAGTTAACCAACCGGGTTCAATGTTAGCTAGCTAACATTAGACTATAACTAGCAAAGCAAATGGCTCTGAGATACAAATAATATTACTACACAGATCATACACGTAATGTTAGCTAGCTCACCTAACAGCAGTTACCTTGGTAACTGGCTAACGTTGTCTAGCTTGCTAGCTACTTCCAGAGACAAATGAGAGAACAGCTCACTCTGACCATTTTACTCGCCCTAGCAGAGCTGGTTAGGCTGTTTTTATATTAATCAGAGCATTGCTGACAGCACTTGTGCTGCTGCCAACAATTTAATGATGCTTTCTTGCCAAGGTTTACTGACACCGGCCATATAAAACGGGTGTTGAGCGTTCGTAAAATCGTCAGTTATTCTGCACTCTGGTACACTCAGACGAGAGTGCTCTGAAGTCGGGGTGGATAGTCAGTGGATACTTGCACGGTGGAGTCTTTTGTTAAGACCTGTAGCTAACACACTTGAATGTTGAAATAGTCAAGGGGCCTGAATAATTTCCGATTGCACTGTATAATGATGGTCAGCACGGAGCAAATGGAATGGCATCAAACGCCTGGAAACCATGTGCTCCAGTCATTACCTCCAAGCACGTCCTCCCCAATTAAGCTGCCACCAATCTCCTGTGCATACAACCATACCGCACCAGTACTGCAGTTGTAACATGTTATAGAACTGTCTTTATAAGCCTTTTAATAATGTTTGGGATTCTAGCACCTCAAACATCTTTGAAACATTGAAATTACTGTACTAAACAGGGCTGAGCATTCTACTCAGCTATGGAATTGATCTAAAGTTCTCATCCCAAGTTACCTTGCATTGCAGCATGGTATGTGCTGACAGAGCACTCCTAATCGCCATAGCAGCAGCTGACAATCAATGGCTATGGTACCTGTGCTAGGTGTGTGGCTCTAAACATTTCAGGAGAGGCATTTATAGGTTCACATACAGTAGGTGTCTGTAAGTCCCAGACTAATGCATGCTTTGGTGGTGGTGGTGGTGGTGTGTGTGTGTGTGTGTGTGTGTGTATGATAGATAGAACGTTACACAGGACAGATATATGTTAATTAAGCCTCTCCTGGTATGAAGATGGCACCCCACAGAGATCCTACAGCAGGCTGGGAGAGCAAGATCATCACTCTCTCAATGGGAGGGCCACACACACACACACACACACACACACACACACACACACACACACACACACACACACACACACACACACACACACACACACACACACACACACACACACACACACACACACACACACACACACACACAGGGAGGGGTCGGTTCCAAATACTTATACTAGCGTACTACATACTTAAATTGCATACAATCTACTAATTGTCGCAAACTATGTAGCACATACTGTTAGGTAAGAAGTATGCCACGGCCGCAACACAAAACTTGTCTGGCTGAGTAGGTGAGGCCGGGCTGAGTGCAGGTGGATTTTTCCAAATTCAACCAGCCTGATAATAGCTCATTTCCAATTTGAGTAATTTCCCTAAACTCTGAACAGGATATGAATGGAGTCAAGGCCTACTCAGGCTGGTTATAGGCAGACTATCGCATTCAACCTAATGGAGTTATAGGCCTACTCAGGCTGGTTATAAACAGAATATCACATTCAACCTAATGGAGTTATAGGCCTACTCAGGCTGGTTATAAACAGAATATCACATTCAACCTAATGGAGTTATAGGCCTACTCAGGCTCAAATCAAATCAAATCAAATTATATTTGTCACATACACATGGTTAGCAGATGTTAATGCGAGTGTAGCGAAATGCTTGTGCTTCTAGTTCCGACAATGCAGTAATAACCAACAAGTAATCTAGCTAACAATTCCAAAACTACTACCTTATAGACACAAGTGTAAAGGGATAAAGAATATGTACATAAAGATATATGAATGAGTGATGGTACAGAGCGGCATAGGCAAGATACAGTAGATGGTATTGAGTGCAGTATATACATATGCGATGAGTATGTAAACAAAGTGGCATAGTTAAAGTGGCTAGTGATACATGTATTACATAAAGATGCAGTAGATGATATAGAGTACAGTATATATGTATACATATGAGATGAATAATGTAGGGTATGTAAACATGATATTAGGTAGCATTGTTTAAAGTGGCTAGTGATATATTTTACATCATTTCCCATAATTTCCCATTATTTAAGTGGCTGGAGTTGAGTCAGTGTGTTGGCAGCTCAATGTTAGTGGTGGCTGTTTAACAGTCTGATGGCTTTGAGATAGAAGCTATTTTTCAGTCTCTCTGCCCCAGCTTTGATGCACCTGTACTGACCTCGCCTTCTGGATGATAGCGGGGTGAACAGGCATTGGCTCGGGTGGTTGTTGTCCTTGATGATCTTTATTGCTTTCCTGTTACATTGGGTGGTGTAGGTGTCCTGGAGGGCAGGTAGTTTGCCCCCGGTGATGCGTTGTGCAGACCTCACTACCCTCTGGAGAGCCTTACGGTTGTGGGCGGAGCTGTTGCCGTACCAGGCGGTGATTCAGCCCGACAGGATGCTCTCGATTGTGCATCTGTAGAAGTTTGTGAGTGCTTTTGGTGACAAGCCGAATTTCTTCAGCCTCCTGAGGTTGAAGAGGCGCTGCTGCGCCTTCTTCACGATGCTGTCTGTGTGGGTGGACCAATTCAGTTTGTCTGTGATGTGTACGCCGAGGAACTTAAAACTTACTACCCTCTCCACTACTGTTCCATCGATGTGGATAGGGGGGTGTTCCCTCTGCTGTTTCCTGAAGTCCACAATCATCTCCTTAGTTTTGTTGACGTTGAGTGTGAGGTTATTTTCCTGACACCACACTCCGAGGGCCCTCACCTCCTCCCTGTAGGCCGTCTCGTTGTTGTTGGTAATCAAGCCTACCACTGTTGTGTCGTCCGCAAACTTGATGATTGAGTTGGAGACGTGCGTGGCCACGCAGTCGTGGGTGAACAGGGAGTACAGGAGAGGGCTCAGAACGCACCCTTGTGGGGAGCTGAGCTGTAGTCGATGAACAGCATTCTCACATAGGTATTCCTCTTGTCCAGATGGGTTAGGGCTGTGTGCAGTGTGGTTGAGATTGCATCGTCTGTGGACCTATTTGGGCGGTAAGCAAATTGGAGTGGGTCTAGGGTGTCAGGTAGGGTGGAGGTGATATGGTCCTTGACTCGTCTCTCAAAGCACTTCATGATGACGGAAGTGAGTGGTAGTCATTTAGCTAAGTTACCTTAGCTTTCTTGGGAACAGGAACAATGGTGGCCCTCTTGAAGCATGTGGGAACAACAGACTGGGATAGGGATTGATTGAATATGTCCGTAAACACACCAGCCAGCTGGTCTGCGCATGCTCTGAGGGCGCGGCTGGGGATGCCGTCTGGGCCTGCAGCCTTGCGAGGGTTGACACGTTTAAATGTTTTCCTCACGTCGGCTGCAGTGAAGGAGAGTCTGCATGTTTTAGTTGCGGGCCGTGTCAGTGGCACTGTATTGTCCTCAAAGCGGGCAAAAAAGTTATTTAGTCTGCCTGGGAGCAAGACATCCTGGTCCGTGACGGGGCAGGTTTTCTTTTTGTAATCCGTGATTGATTGTAGACCCTGCCACATACCTCTTGTGTCTGAGCCGTTGAATTGAGATTCTACTTTGTCTCTATACTGACGCTTAGCTTGTTTGATTGCCTTGCGGAGGGAATAGTTACACTGTTTGTATTTGGTCATGTTTCCGGTCACCTTGCCCTGATTAAAAGCAGTGGTTCGCGCTTTCAGTTTCACGCGAATGCTGCCATCAATACGAAACATATCCCAGTCCACGTGATGGAAGCAGTCTTGGAGTGTGGAATCAGACTGGTCGGACCAGTGTTGAACAGACCTCAGAGCGGGAGCTTCTTGTTTTAGTTTCTGTCTGTAGGCAGGGATCAACAAAATGGAGTCGTGGTCAGCTTTTCCGAAAGGAGAGCGGGGCAGGGCCTTATATGCGCCGCGGAAGTTGGAATAGCAATGATCCAAGGTTTTTCCAGCCCTGGTTGCGCATTCGATATGCTGATCAAATTTAGGGAGTCTTGTTTTCAGATTAGCCTTGTTAAAATCCCCAGCTACAGTGAATGCAGCCTCCGGATATATGGATTCCAGTTTGCAAAGAGTCAAATAAAGTTAGTTCAGAGCCATCGATGTGTCTGCTTGGGGGGGAATATATACGGCTGTGATTATAATCGAAGAGAATTCCCTTGGTAGATAATGCGGTCGACATTTGATTGTGAGGAATTCTAAATCAGGTGAACAGAAGGACTTGAGTTCCTGTATGTTGTTGTGGCCACACCACGTCACGTTAACCATGAAGCATACGCCCCCGCCCCTCTTCTTACCAGAAAGATGTTTGTTTCTGTCGGCGCGATGCATGGAGAAACCAGCTGGCTGCACCGACTCCGATAGCGTCTCTCCAGTGAGCCATGTTTCCGTGAAGCAAAGAACGTTACAGTCTCTGATGTCCCTCTGGAATGCTACCCTTGCTCGGATTTCATCAACCTTGTTGTCAAGAGACTGGACATTGGCGAGGAGAATGCTAGGGAGTGGTGCACGATGTGCCCGTCTCCGGAGTCTGACCAGAAGACCGCTTTGTTTCCCCCTTTTACGAAGTCGTTTTTTTGGGTCGCCGGCTGGGATCCATTCCGTTGTCCTGGGTGAAAGGCAGAACACAGGATCGGCTTCGCGAAAGTCATATTCTTTGTCGTACTGATGGTGAGTTGACGCTGCTCTTATGTTCAGTAGTTCTTCTCAACTGTATGTCATGAAGCCTAAGATGACCTGGGGTACCAATGTAAGAAATAACATGTAAAAAACGAAAAAATGCATAGTGTCCAAGGAACGCGAAGCGAGGCGGCCATCTCTGTCGGCGCCGGAAGGCTGCGTATAGGCAGAATATCACATTCAACCTAATGGAGTTCTAGGCCTACTCAGGCGGGTTATAAACAGAATATCACATTCAACCTATACCTTTGTAGGCCATATAGCCCATATCCTATTTAAAAAGAACTGAAGACAGAAACAAATAATTTGGTTCCATATTTATTAGTGAAGCCAAAGTCCTGAAACATCGTTGAATTCAGAAGTATACGTACACTTAGGTTGGAGAAATTAAAACTTGTTTTTCAACCACTACCCAAATTTCTTGTTAACAAACTATAGTTTTGGCAAGTCGTTTAGGACATCTACTTTGTGCATGACACGTAATTTTTCCAACAATTGTTTACAGACAGATTATTTCACGTATAATTCACTGTATCACAATTCCAGTGGGTCAGAAGTTTACATACACTAAGTTGACTGTGCCTTTAAACAGCAAGGACATATCCAGAAAATTATGTCATGGCTTAAGAAACTTCTGACATCATTTGAGTCAATTGGAGGTGTACCTGTGGCTGTATTTCAAGGCCTACCTTCAAACTCAGTGCCTCTTTGCTAGACATCATGGGAAAATCAAAGGCAATCAGCCAAGACCTCAGAAAAAATGGTAGACCTCCATAAGTCTGATTCATCCTTGGGAGCAATTTCCAAATGCCTGAAGGTACCAAGTTCATCTGCACAAACATTAGTACGCAAGTATAAACACCATGGGACCACGCAGCCGTCATACCACTCAGGAAGGAGACGCATTCTGTCTCCTAGAGATTAGCGTACTTTGGTGCGAAAAGTGCAAATCAATCCCAGAACAACACCAAAGGACATTGTGAAGATGCTGGAGGAAACAGGTACAAACGTATTTATATCCACAGTATAACAAGTCCTATATCGATATAACCTGAAAGGCCGCTCAGCAAGGAAGAAGCCACTGCTCCAAAACAGCCATAAAAAAGCCAGACTACGGTTTGCAACTGCACATGGGGACGGTTTGCAACTGCACATTGGGAAAAAGATCGTACTTTTTGAAGAAATGTCCTCTGGTCTGATCAAACAAAAATAGAACTGTTTGGCCATAATGACCATTGTTATGTTTGGAGGAAAAGGGGGAGGCTTGCAAGCCGAAGAATACCATCCCAACAGTGAAGCTTGGGGGTGACAGCATCATGTTTTGGGGCTTTGCTGCAGGAGGGACTGATGCACTTCACAAAATAGATGGCACCATGAGGAAAGAAAATTATGTAGATATATTGAAGCATCATCTCAAGACATCAGTGGGCAGAACTGTAAAGCGTGTGTGACTAAGGAGGCCTACAAACCTGACTCAGCTAAACCAGCTCTGTCAAGAGGAATGGGCCAAAATCCACCCAACTTATTGTGGGAAGCTTGTGGAAGGCTATCTGAAACGTTTGACCCAAGTTAAACAATTTAAAGGCAATGCTACCAAATACTAATTGAGTGTATGTATCCTTCTGACCCACTGGGAATGTGATGAAAGAAATAAAAGCTGAAATAAATCATTCTCTCTCTATTATTCTGACATTTCACATTCTTAAAATAAAGTGGTTATCCTAAATGACCTAACACAAGGAATTTGTACTATGGGTAAACGTCAGGAATTATGAAAAACTGAGCTTAAATGTATTTGGCTTAGGTGTATGTAAACTTCCGACTTCAACTGTATATACATTAAATCAAATAGCCTAGTAAACACACAAAAACATTTAAAAAGTTCACATTAAAAGGCAATTGCACAGAAATACGTGGATAGTCAGGTGCATTGCAAAATCAGGACCGCTGGACAGCCACATGATAAACTACAGGGAACGAGATGAGAATGACTGATAAGGCTTGATCCATTAATTAAATAGGTACAGTGCCTTCAGAAAAGTATTCACACCTCTTGACGTTTTGACATTTTGTTGTGTTACAGCCTGAATTTAAAATGGATTCAATTGAGATTGTGTCACTGGCCTACACAATACCCCATCATTGTCACAATGCTATAAAGGAGACAGGTGCAGGAATGTGTAATAGGGGTTTTTATTGACACAAATTACAGCGTGCCATGTAAAGGCACGGGGACGAAGTCCAAACAAACACGTATAAAAAACACAGCGTTGAAACCCAAACAAAAGAGCGAGGAGTACCTCGAATAAACACACCGGGGCGAGACCCGTAATAGACACGCACACAATGATACCACACCTAATGAGACCCGTAACAGACACGCACACAATGATACCACACCTAATGAGACCCGTAACAGACACGTACACAATGATACCACACCTAATGAGACCCGTAACAGACACGTACACAATGATACCACACCTAATGAGACCCGTAACAGACACGCACATAATGATACCACACCTAATGAGACCCGTAACAGACACGCACACAATGATACCACACTGGATGAGACCCGTAACAGACACGTACACAATGATACCACACCTAATGAGACCCGTAACAGACACGTACACAATGATACCACACCTAATGAGACCCGTAACAGACACGTACACAATGATACCACACCTAATGAGACCCGTAACAGACACGTACACAATGATACCACACCTAATGAGACCCGTAACAGACACATACACAATGATACCACACCTAATGAGACCCGTAACACACACACACATAATGATACCACACTGGATGAGACCCGTAACACACACACACAGTGATACCACACTGGATGAGACCCGTAACAGACACGTACACAATGATACCACACCTAATGAGACCCGTAACACACACACACATAATGATACCACACTGGATGAGACCCGTAACACACACGCACGTAATGATACCACACTGGATGAGACCCGTAACACACACACACACAATGATACAACACTGGATGAGACCCGTAACACACACGCACACAATGATACAACACTGGATGAGACCTGTAACACACACGCACATAATGATACCACACTGGATGAGACCCGTAACACACACACACACAATGATACCACACTGGATGAGACCCGTAAGACACACGCACACAATGATACCACACAGGATGAGACCCGCAACACACACGCACATAATGATACCACACTGGATGAGACCCGTAACACACACGCACATAATGATACCACACTGGATGAGACCCGTAACACACACACACATAATGATACCACACTGGATGAGACCCGTAACACACACGCACACAATGATACCACACTGGATGAGACCCTTAACACACACGCACACAATGATACCACACTGGATTAGACCCGTAACACACACGCACATAATGATACCACACTGGATGAGACCCGTAACACACACGCACACAATGATACCATTGTGCCGCATGCCTAAATCAGTTCAGTAGTAACAATGTGCTTAACAAGTCAGATCAAATGAAATCAAATGTTATTGGTCGCATACACATGGTTAGCAGATGTTAATGCGAGTGTAGCGAAATGCTGGTGCTTCTTGTTACGACCATGCAGTAATATCTAACAAGTAATCTAACAATTTCATAACAACTACCTTATACATACAAGTGTAAAGGAATGAATAAGAATATGTACATATAAATATATGGATGAGCGATGGCCGAACGACATAGGCAAGTTGCAGTAGATGGTATAGAGTACAGTATATACATATGAGATGTGTAATGTAGGGTACGTAAACATTATATAAAGTGGCATTGTTTAAAGTGACTAATGATACATTTATCACATCCAATTTGTAATTATTAAAGTGAGATTTGAGTCAGTATGTTGGCAGCAGCCACTCAATGTTAGAGATGTCTGTTTAACAGTAACAATCTCTGATGTCTCTCTTGAAGGCAACCCTTGCTGGGATTTCGTCTGCCTTGTTGTCAAGGGACTGGACGTGGGCTAGTAGTATACTAGGGAGTGGTGCGCGATGTGCCCGTCTACGGAACCTGACCAGAAGACCACTGCGTCTGCCCCTTCTGCGGCGCCGTTGTTTTGGGTCGCCTGCTGGGATCCGACCCATTGTCCTGGGTGGCGGACCAAACAGAGGATCCGCTTTGGGAAAGTCGTAATTCCTGGTTGTAATGTTGGTAAGTTGACGTTGCTCTTATATCCAATAGTTCCTCCCCGCTGTATGTAATGAGACTTAATATTTCCTGGGGAAGAAATAATACATAAACAAACTAAATACTGCATAGTCTCCTGAGAACGCAAAGTGAGTTGGCCATCTCTGTCAGCGCAGGAAGAGTAGAGTAACATAATATTGTTACATGGACTCTGTGTGTTTAACTTGATTTTTGAATGACTACCTCATCTCTTTACCCCATACATACAATTACAGTATCTGTAAGGTCCCTCAGTCGAGCAGTGAATTTCAAACAAAGATTCAACCACAACAAAGACCAGAAAGGTTTTCCAATGCCTCAGAAAGAAGGGCACCTTGTCATAATGAGTCACCATGAAGCCAATAGTGACTTTAAAGCAGTTGTTGAGTTTAATGGCTGTGATAGGAGAACACTGAGGATGGATCAACAACATTGTTGTTACCTCACAATACTAACCTAATTGACAGAGTGAAAAAGAAGGAAGCCTGTACAGAATAAAAATATTCTACAACATGCATCCTGTTTGCAATAAGGCACTAAAGTAAAACTGCAAAGAAATTTGGCAAAGAATTTAACGTTATGTCCTGAATACAAAGCATTATGCTTCGGGCAAATCCAACAGAACACTGAGTACCTTTGCGTGCAAAACTCTTAGAGGTTTACTCAGAAAGACCAAAGGTGAATCTAACAGGTGATTCTAACAAGGGGGTTGAACACTTATGTATTCAAGATACTGTCACGTTCTGACCTTAGTTCCTTTGTTTTGTCTTTGTTTTAGTATGGTCAAGGTGTGAGTTGGGGTGGGCAGTCTATGTTCTTTTTTCTATAATTTGGGATTTCTGTGTTTGGCCTGGTATGGTTCTCAATCAGAGGCAGCTGTCAATTGTTGTCCCTGATTGGGAACCATACTTAGGTAGCCTTTTTTCACCCTTGAGATGTGGGTGATTATTTTCTGTTTTGTGTCTGCACCAGACAGAACTGTTTCGGTTTCATTTCGTTCACTTTATTGTTTTTGTTCAGTGTTCATTTACTTCATTAAAAAGATGAACACTTACCACGCTGTACATTGGTCTTCCGATCCTTCCTACTACTCCTCGTCAGAGGAGGAAGAAGACCGTTACAGATACACTATATATACAAGGTATGTTGACACCGCTGCAAGTTAGTGAATTCAGCTATTTCAGCCACACCTGTTGCTGACAGGTGTATAACATCAAGCACACAGCCATGCAATTTCCATAGACAAACATGTCCTTATTGAAGAGCTCAGTGACTCGAAGTGGCAAGGTCATTGGATTGAGGTCCCTGATTACAATATTTTAGCTGGTAACGTAATGGATTACAATTACCGTTTTTTTTGTAATCCCTTTTCATGTAATTGTTTACACGTAATCCATTACTCCCCAACCCTGGTAACAGACACATCAACATCAACTGTTCAGAAGAGACTGTGTGAATCAGGCCTTCATGGCTGAATTGCTGCAAAGAAACCTCTACTAAAGGACACCGATAAGAAGAAGAGACTTGCTTAGATCAAGACACACGAGAAACGAACATTAGACTGGTGGAAATCTGATTTTTGGTTCCAACTGCCCGCCGTGTCTTTGTGAGACGCAGAGTAGGTGAACGGATGATCTCCGCATGTGTGGTTCCCACCGTGAAGCATGGAGGAGGAGGTGTGATGGTGTGGGGTGCTGTCTGTGACACTGTCTGTGATGTATTTCGAATTCAAGGCACACTTAACCAGCATGGCTACCACAGCATTCTGCAGTGATACGCCATCCAATCTGGTTTGTGCTTAGTGGGACTTTGTTTCAACAGGACAATGAACCAAAACACACCTCCAGGCTGCGTAAAGGCTATTTGACCAATGAGAGTGATGGAGTGCTGCATCAGATGACCTGGCCTCCACAATCACCCAACCTTAACCCAATTGAGATGGTTTGGGATGAGTTGGACCGCAGAGTGAAGGAAAAGCAGCCAACAAGTGCTCAGCATATGTGGGAACTCCTTCAAGACTGTTGGAAAAGCATTCCTCATGAAGCTGGTTGAGAGAATGCCAAGAGTGTGCAAAGCTGTCATCAAGGCAAAGAGTGGCTACATTGAAAAATCTAAAATATATTTTGATTTGTAACACTTTTTGCTTACTACATGAATCCATGTGTTATTTCATAGTTCTGATGTCTTCACTATTATTCTACAATGTAGAAAATAGTAAAAATAAAGAAAAACCATTGAATGAGTAGGTGTTCAAACCTTGCTGGTACTGTGTATTCACTTCATTAGCAGCCCTCCTGCTAATGTGCCGCGGTGCTTATTATGTGCATGCTTGTGTGTGTGTGTGTGTGAGAGAGAGGGAGCAAGAGAGTGAGAGTATGTGTGCGTGTGTGTTTGTGTGTGTGTGTAGGTGCATGCGAATGTCTTGTGTGCGTGGCGACTTCAGTTTAGATAGCAATAAAAGGTGCATGTAATGAGTTAATAGAGATACTTCTAATTCTATAGGCTGAAGCTTCACAGCACCACTCAGCATTGCTGTTTGTCTGATTCTTAACACTGAACCTTCACAGCACCACTCAGCATTGCTGTTTGTCTGATTCTTTTAAGGCTGAACCTTCACAGCACCACTCAGCATTGCTGTTTGTCTGATTCTTTTAAGGCTGAACCTTCACAGCACCACTCAGCATTGCTCTGTTTGTCTGATTCTTAACGCTGAACCTTCACAGCACCACTCAGCATTGCTGTTTGTCTGATTCTTAACGCTGAACCTTCACAGCACCACTCAGCATTGCTGTTTGTCTGGTTCTTTTAAGGCTGAACCTTCACAGCACCACTCAGCATTGCTCTGTTTGTCTGATTCTTAATGCTGAACCTTCACAGCACCACTCAGTGTTGCTGTTTGTCTGATTCTTAATGCTGAACTTTCACAGCACCACTCAGCATTGCTGTTTGTCTGATTCTTAACACTGAACTTTCACAGCACCACTCAGCATTGCTTTGTTTGTCTGATTCTTAAAGCTGAACCTTCACAGCACCACTCAGCATTGCTCTCTTTGTCTGATTCTTAACGCTGAACCTTCACAGCACCACTCAGCATTGCTGTTTGTCTGATTCTTAATGCTGAACCTTCACAGCACCACTCAGCGTTGCTGTTTGTCTGATTATTTTAATGCTGAACCTTCACAGCACCACTCAGCATTGCTGTTTGTCTGATTCTTTTAAGGCTGAACCTTCACAGCACCACTCAGCATTGCTGTTTGTCTGATTATTTTAATGCTGAACCTTCACAGCACCACTCAGCATTGCTGTTTGTCTGATTCTTAATGCTGAACCTTCACAGCACCACTCAGCATTGCTGTTTGTCTGATTCTTAATGCTGAACCTTCACAGCACCACTCAGCGTTGCTGTTTGTCTGATTATTTTAATGCTGAACCTTCACAGCACCACTCAGCATTGCTCTGTTTGTCTGATAAGACTCAAGAGACCTCCACTTACTGCACTCCAGTGAGCCATAATGGTAATCATTAAAAAGTGTTTCACCACACAGTTACACCTGACACAGTAGCAGTTGTTCCATGGTCATAACGGGGGCAAACATGGTTTTATTATTGTTATACTGTTATACTAGTCCATAATGCAGACCACTGCATTTTAGATGCTGATATAAAACAATCGATTTCCATGACTCCTACTGTCAGCAGTGAAATATAGTAATATAGTAATAATAGTGTATTGTTAGCAGGTGGGCTCTCTGCGAGATTTCAGAGTTGATGGTTGTAGCATAGCGGTTGGTATGCTCTCTCTAGCTCTGTCCAAGGCCCCATCCTGTTCCATCCACTGCAGAGAGCAAGAGGTCTGAGTGAAAGAGAACACACACACACACACACACAACACACACACTGTCTGATATCCCGGCGATTAATGGGCCGGTAAATGAGATCGTTACTGAAGTGTTGTAGCAAGGTGAGCAGAGGTGGGATGGGGGGACGGGGGTAGAGGTGTGTGTGAAGGGGGAGTGGATGGGGGGGGGGGGGGGGGTTGTGATTGTGGTGGAGTGGAGAGGTTGTGATTGTACATTAGAGAGTGCCAGACAAAGAAAAACACAGATACACATCAGTGAAACAGGCACAGAGAGATCAAAAGCCGTCTGAGGAAAAGCCATGGCTTTGTCCCAAACGACACATTTTTCACCTATGGGCCCTGCTCAAAAGTAGTGCACTAAGTAAGAAATAGGGTGCCATTTGGAACGCACTTAAGATGAAGTTGTTTGAATTGTAAAAGTTGCTTGAACTTCTGGTCTGAGGTACAGGATATTGTGTCATCCTTGTGGACACATTACAGTAACATACAGGAAGTGGTTGATCAATGATTAAAACAGTCTCATTACAGGGAGGCAGGTAAGTTGATGAATGTTCACCCGATGTTTTGGTAATTTATCATTCGTAAATTTCCTTATTAGGGCAAGGCCATACCGTCCGGCCTAAGGTGGAGATCCAACATCCCCCCCCCCCACTTCCACAGGTCTGGTACATCCCATTCTATATTCTACTGTATGCTCGGCTTCTATGTTGACATCAAGACATATCTGAAGTGCTGAGTATCTCCAGTATCTCCCTGTTTGTTTAGTAGATCCGGATTATTGCGGTGACGGTGGAATTGAGCCGGCATATTGGCGAGTGGAAGCCCAGTTGGGCTCCCTGGGGGACCATTTTCCCCAGAGTTTCAGCTGGCTGCGGCATCGGAGAAGCCATCTGTTTATATCACTTACTGTAATCCTGGGGGTACACCATTAGGGCCGAGAGGCAGGGAGAAGGAAACAAAAACACACACATGGGTTAGACTAAGTAAATTACCATGTTGAACACCATACTAGTATCTCCCTCTCGATGCGGAACATGCGGCTTTTATTCCCAGAAGTGGACATTACTGTAAGTGTATATGTGTAGGCAGGCTATATGTGATTGGGACATAGAAAATGCAGCCACATGAGCTTAATTATATATATATATGTGTGTCTGTGTGTGTGTGTGTGTGTGTGTGTGTGTGTGTGTGTGTGTGTGTGTGTGTGTGTGTGTGCATCTATTATTGATGCATTGTTGTGTAGGTGTAGTACTGTATATAGATGGTACATACTGTATGAAGCCTGATAAAAGTTTGTGTCTATATCATTTTCTCTACCACCATAAGATTACCTGCTTCAAAACCAGCTACAGTATATTCCATCTTCTATGGTCCTTGCCATGCTTTCTAATAAACAGAAGAGTATTGTGGGTAGTGAATTTGTGTACCTGAATATCAGAGCGTGTGTTTTCAGAATCTGAACGTGTGAGAAAGTGATTGTTTTCAACAGTAGGTGTTGGCATGTGTTGATTGTCAACTTATCTATCACTCACATGCTTTCATCACTAACACCCCCCCCCCTCACACACACACACACACACACACACACACACACACACACACACACACACACACACACACACACACACACACACACACACACACACACACACACACACACACACACACACACAAACACACACAAACACACAGCTTTGCAGAGAGATTTTATGCCTCTGTGTTCGTTGAGGGACTGCATGAACAGGGTGGCCATTTTGGAACGGCAGAAGCCAACATCGTAGCCATAAAGAGGTTGAAGGTATGTAATTGAAAAGATACAACCAGTGCCTTCCTCTATCGCTGTCACATTTAAATCTGTCCTTCTCTTCCTCCGATACCAATTAGAGATGGCCCTGATACCAGAAAATAAAACCACATCTTCATAAGTAAGGTGAAAAACGCAGGCCAAGTGTCAGGAAATTGCCACATGAAATAGGTAATAAAGGAGATAAAACAGTGGCAAGACTTGTGGAGGATATTACCCTGCTCTGGGCATTGATTTATAATCCTGATTCAAAGGACATTTGGCTAATGTAGTACAGGCTACTGGCCGCAGCCAAAGGCAGATATGAAGTCTCACATCAGTCTCACATCAGTCTCACATCAGTCTGACATCAGTCTGACATCAGTCTCACATCAGTCTCGCATCAGTCTCACATCAGTCTCACATCAGTCTCACATCAGTCTCACATCAGTCTCACATCAGTCTCACATCAGTCTCAGATCAGTCTCACATCAGCAATAATGCAGAGTCAAAAGGAGTTTAACCACACCTTAGAACAGAACACATAATTGCAATACGGTAAGTGTGTTGGGATACACTGTAACAGCTGGGTAGCGATTAAATCAAATTACTTAACCAGGTAAGTTGACTGAGAACACACTCTAATTTACAGCAACAACCTGTGGAAAAGTAGGGAATGAATGAGCCAATTGTGGATGATTAGCTGGCATGAAGATCATATTGGGATTTTAGCCAGGACACCAGGGTTAACACCCCTACTCTTACAATAAGTGCCATGGGATCTTTACTGACCAGAGTCAGGACACCTGTTTAACATCCCATCTGAAAGACAACACCCTACACAGGGTAATGTCCCCAACCCTGCTTAGCTTCAGAAATAAGCCAGTAGTGGGATGCAGGGTAGTACGCTGCTGGCTACATGCTTGGCACATGCTTCTCGCATGCTTCATAAACAACAAGTGTATACTAACAGTGAAACGCTTATTTACAAGCTATTCCCAACAGAGAGAAAAAAGAAAAAGTGAAATAAATATTTTTCAGAACAAGGAATAAATACACAATCAGTAACGATAACTTAGCTATGTGCAAAGGTACGAGGTCATCGATGTAGATATGTACATATAGGTAGGGTTAAAGGGACTAAGCAACATGATAGATAATAAACAATAGCAGCAGTGTATGTGATGAGTCAAAAGAGTGTGTCACTGTAGCTATTTTGGGTCAAATGTTTACAAATTCTTAGGGCTTGGGGGGGGTAGAAGCTGTTTAGGGTCCTTTTGGTTCTAGACTTGGTGCATCGGTACTGCTTGCCGTGCGGTAGCAGAGAGAACAGTCTATGAATAGGGTGGCTGACCATTTTTCGAGCCTTCCTCTCCTTTTAGGGCCTATCTATACACAGAGGAACTTGAAGCTCTCGACCCACTCCACTACAGTGGAGTGGGTCGGAAGGTTGCAAGTTCAAACCCCCGAGCTGACAAGGTACTAATCTGTCGTTCTGCCCCTGAACAGGCAGGTAACCCACTGTTCCTAGACCAGTTAACCCACTGTTCCTAGGCCATCATTGAAAATAAGAATTTGTTCTTAACTGACTTGCCTAGTTAAATAAAGGTCAAATAAAATGTGAATGGGGGTGTTTCCTGTTGTCCACAATCAGCTCCTTTGTCTTGCTGAGGGCGGCGTTGTTCACCTGGCACCACACTGCCAGGTCACTGACCTCCGCCCTATAGGCTGTCTCATCGTCATCGGTGATCAGGCCCTCCCCATCACGTTGTTAGCAAAGTAAATGTTTTTATTTAACTAGGCAAGTCAAATTCTTATTTACACATTTTTTATTTTTTTTCGACCTTTATTTAACCAGGTAGGCTAGATGACAACAAGTTCTCATTTGCAACTGCGACCTGGCCAAGATAAAGTGTAGCAATTCGACACATACAACAACACAGAGTTACACATGGAATAAACAAAACATACAGTCATGAGGTAAGTTAATGACAGCCTACCCTGGCCAAACCCTAACCCGGACGACACTGGGCCAATTGTGCGCCGCCCTATGGGACTCCCAATCATGCCCGGTTATGATACAGCCTGGAATCAAACCAGGGTCTGTAGTGACGCCTCTAGCACTGAGATGCAGTGCTTTAGACCGGTGCACCACTCGGGAGCCCCAAAAGGATGGTGTTGGAGTCGTGTGTGGGGAGTACAGGGAGTACAGGAGAGGGACTAAGCACGCATCCCTGAGGGGCCTTTGTGTTGAGGGTCAGCTTTGCAGATATGTTGTTATGTACCCTCACCAGCTGGGTGGGCATCAGGAAGACCAGGATCCAGTGGCAGAGGGAATCAAATCAAATGTATTTATATAGCCCTTCATACATCAGCTGATATCTCAAAGTGCTGTACAGAAACCCAGCCTAAAACCCCAAACAGCAAGCAATACAGGCGTAGAAGCACGGTGGCTAGGAAAAACTCCCTAGAAAGGCCAAAACCTAGGAAGAAACCTAGAGAGGAACCAGGAGGCTATGTGGGGTGGCCAGTCCTCTTCTGGCTGTGCCGGGTGGAGATTATAACAGAACATGGCCAAGATGTTCAAATGTTCATAAATGACCAGCATGGTCAAATAATAATAATCACAGGCAGAACAGTTGAAACTGGAGCAGCAGCACGGCCAGGTGAACAGGGGACAGCAAGGAGTCATCATGTCAGGTAGTCCTGAGGCATGGTCCTAGGGCTCAGGTCCTCCGAGAGAGAGAAAGAAAGAGAGAAGGAGAGAACTAGAGAACGCATACTTAAATTCACACAGGACACCGGATAGGACAGGAGAAGTACTCCAGATATAACAAACTGACTCTAGCCCTCCGACACATAAACTACTGCAGCATAAATGCTGGAGGCTGAGACAGGAGGGGTCAGGAGACACTGTGGCCCCATCCGAGGACACCCACGGACAGGGCCAAACAGGAAGGATATAACCCCACCCACTTTGCCAAAGCACAGCCCCCACACCACTAGAGGGATATCTTCAACCACCAACTTACCATCCTGAGACAAGGCCGAGTATAGCCCACAAAGATCTCCGCCACGGCACAACCAAAGGGAAGTGTTCATTCCCAGGCTCCTGAACTTAGTGATGAGCATGGAGGGCACTATTGTGTTGAACACTGAGCCGTAGTCGATGAACAGCATTCTCACATAGGTATTCATCTTCTCCAGGTGGGAGAGGGCAGTGTGGAGTGCAATAGAGATTGTGTCATCTGTGGATCTGCTGGGGCGTTATGTGAATTGGATCCAGTGTGTCTGGGATGATGGTGTTGATGTGAGCCATGACCCGCCTTTCAAATAATTTCATGGCTACATTTTCAAGGCTAACATCTTTAACAGCTTTTTAGCGACTAATGCTAACGCTAACACTGTAACAGCTAAGTAGCAGATAATGCTTGATCTTGGTTTCCATTATTGGTTTGTTATTGAGTCATAAATACATAGCGACAAGAGGTAGAAGACATTACATCACCACATGAGGATAAGGTGAGTCTACCCTCCCTCTCTTCCTTTCCCAGATCCCTCCCTTTCCTCTCCAGGGGCAGCTAAATTAGCCCGTCAGCATGTTTAATATTGACCCTCCGCAAATCTCTACAAACTGACACAGCTGTCATGATGGATGCTCCAGGGTTTGAGCCAGGCTCACTGACAATCTAGCCCAGGGATATCGTACGCACGCACGTAGGCATGCACGTAGACACGCACGCACACACACACACACACACACACACACACACACACACACACACACACACACACACACACACACACACACACACACACACACACACACACACACACACACACACACACACACACACACACACACACACAATGTTACTATACATGCAAGCACACATATAAGGTGCCTTCATAAAGTACTCACACCCTTTCATTTTTTCCATATTCTCTTGTGTTACAAAGTGGGATTACAATGGATTTAATTGTCATAATTTTTTTCTCAACGATCTACACAAAATAACGCTGTAATGTCAAAGTGGAAAAAACATTCTAACATTTGTAAATACAATTGTGGTTGCTTTATGTTGTGTATAGATGTTTTTTTTATGTGTTGCTTGGAATCATCTGCAATTTCAATGTTAGTCGGTTATAGTTTGTTAAATGGCTTACAGAAACAAAATATCAAAATGTGGAAAATTCTTTAACTTGAACCCATTTGCAGTCCACGTAATTCTAAGTAGTTGCATAACTACTTACACACTGACATAGGGGCTAGGCCTACTGTAAATTGCATTATGGCTATGCATGGACATGCCAAACATTGTCAATAGGCATGATTCAATTCATTATTGATAAGGCCTAAAAAGTGAACAAACATTCTAATCAAAATTCTAAACAAAACAACAACTAGGCTATGTCACACTTACAGGCACCATCATTTCTCATTCCTCTCTCCCTCCCTCTCTCCTTCTCCCTCTCCCTCCCTCTCTCCCTCTCTCTCTCCCTCTCCCTCACCCTCCCTCTCTCCTTCTCCCTCTCCCTCACCCTCCCTCTCTCCTTCTCCATCTCCCTCCTTCCCTCCCTCTCTCCTTCTCCCTCTCCCTCTCCCTCCCTCCCTCTCTCCCTCTCTCTCTCCTTCTCCCTCCCTCCCTCCCTCCCTCCCTCCCTCCCTCCCTCCCTCCCTCCCTTCCTCCCTCCCTCCTTCTCCCTCTCCCTCCCTCTCTCCCTCTCCCTCTCACACACAATTGCAAACACAAAAATGAACCCACGCACTTAAACACACTTATACAATTAGTGTACACACACCCGCAGCTTGACTAGTGCTTGCAGTGGGGACAAGCAATGAGCCGTCACCATGGCAACAAGACACTGTCCGCCGCCTGCAGTCTCAGGCACACACACGCCACAGGTGGTGTCTCCAAGACAGGCAGGCAAGGAATGACATTCCGCTGCACTTGTCTACCAGTCCATCCATCTATTCATGCAACACTCATTCAAGCCAGTCCGGTCCAGCCCGTGAAATCGTGACGATTCCCTGTCACTCCAATTCTCCTCAGGAGATTTCAGAGAATTAAATGTGACAGCAAACAAACCTCGAGGGTATTGAGCAAACAACCAGTGGAGATGACGAAATGAAAAGCAATGAGGGAATAAAATGAATTTAGCCCCAGCCCAACCTCGGGATGCCACTTTTGCATAACCCCAGGTCAGAGGGTTGGGTCTTTGTGATCTCTGCTAATGTGTCAGACAGAGAACCCCACAACCTAATTTCTCCAACCTTTTCCCCCCTCTCATCTCCCCCTACACCCCTTCTCTCTCCATCTCCTCACCCATTCCATTTATCCTCTGCCAGGGCTCCAGTTGCACATTAAGGCTGCCATGTTTACTGGACAGTAAATTACATTTAATCAGCGGATCCCTGTGCGTGTGGCGTCGCCCTGGTCGGCTGACGGATGGATGCTGACAGCGGTGGTCTGCTCGGGTCATCTGCATGTTCATATCTGTTTGAGGGGAAACTTGATGCAGAGGCCTCGTCAACCACCACCACCCCCCCCCCGTCCGCGTCCCTCCTTACCACCCGAGCCCTCCGCCGAGTGTTTGTCATCGCAGTGTCACTTTGGGTGGATTGGATACATTGCGAATTGGATAGATGGATCGATTGGAAAGATAAAGAAACAGACAGACAGAACATGTTATTTCAGCAAGGGGCGATGGCAGACAAAGCAATGAAGCCGATAGGCCAGATGAGAAAATAAGAAAATAATTGGATATAACCACGGCGTAAACACAGACCATACTATTTGTTTTTGTAATCACATCATCGCAAAGCAATCTGTATCACCTCGTCTACTCTCAAGGTGTTTGAACAGGCATATGCTTTAAGGTGATAAGGACACGGTGGGCAATGAGCTCTTGGATTCCTAATGGAAGCTATATGCAACACAGAGAAAAAGGCATCGGCATCCCAGACATCTCATTACAACAATGCTCATTATCCAGGAAATAAAGGCGATAGCTCTTGGTAGGTATTTCCTTCAGGTCCCTATATTTTGCGAGCTCGTCGCTTTAAGATAATATCCATTTATCCCACAGGATATTTACACAGGAAATTCAGGATAAGTGGCTTGCTGAGGGGGTACAGCAGCTGTATTCGTTAAAGGAATATGGAACGCATAACTCATTGGTTGACTTGGTATTTCTGACTACACGCTTGGCACTAGCTGCTAGTAAACTCAGGAAAAAAATAAACGTCCCTTTTTCAGGACCCTGTCTTTCAAAGATAATTTGTATAAAATCAAAATTATTTCACAGATCTTCGTTGTAAAGGGTTTAAACACTGATTCCCATGCTTGTTCATTGAACCGTAAGCGTTTAATGAACATGCACCTGTGGAACGGTCGTTAAGACACTAACAGCATACAGACGGTAGGCAATTAAGGTCACAGTTATGAAAACTTAGAACACTGATGTGTTAGTCACATGTCTGTGGAACTTGTTTTGTTTATGTCGCAGTTGTTGAAATTTGTTATGTTCATACAAATATTTACACAAGTTAAATTAGCTGAAAATAAACACAGTTGACAGTGAGAGGACATTTCTGGAGTTTATAACTCAAGTACCTTAGCACATGATAACTCCTGCCCAAATAAAACCCACCAGCTTTAAATAAACAATATCGGTTTGACCTATTAGCATTATAATAACCATGAAGCCAGCCTGTAAAAGCTACTGTAGGGTTACTGTGTCGAAGTAGTAAACAACGTGTGGTGTCCACCCTTCATGTAGACTAGATGCTGTATTCAACCCACATTGCTGAAGTTTGATTGAAATTAATTGAAAAAAATACATATGATTATACATAAATATACAATTGATTGAAATGCGTGATTGAAATTTAAAGACAATGATCCCGCTTTAATAGAGACCACATTCACGGTAAATGCTGCATATGTCGGCTCAATAGGGAAATTACCTTCCCATTTCTATCGTAAAATCTGTAACACTTTCAGCTTCACAGATTGAATAAGAGCCGTAGAGCAATAATGGGGCCTGAGATTGCACACGCATCCATTCATTCAGTTGACGTGCCTTTTCTTTGTGGTTTTACAGCTGCAGAAGAAAGGATAGCTATCCTGAGGCCTCTCACCTCAAATTTACAGCCCATGGTCGTTTAGACCGCAGATATACAGTGGCTTGTGAAAGTATTCACCCCCCTTGGCATTTTTCCTATTTTGTTGCCTTACAATCTGGAATAAAAATTCAAATTTTGGGAGGTTTGTATCATTTGATTTACACAACATGCCGACCATTTTGAAGATGCAAAATATTATTGTGAAACAAACAAGAAATAACTCAAAAAACAGACATCTTGAGCGTAACTATTCACCCCCTACAAAGTCAATACTTTGTAGAGTCACCTTTTGCAGCAATTACAGCTGCAAGTCTCCATCTAGCCACTGGGATTTTTACCCATTCTTCAAGACAAAACTGCTCCAGCTCCTTCAAGTTGGATGGGTTCTGCTGGTGTACAGCAATCTTTAAATCATACCACAGATTCTCAATTGGATTGAGGTCTGGGCTTTGACTAGGTCATTCCAGGACATTTAAATGTTTCCCCTTAAACCACTCAAGTGTTGCTTTAGCAGTATGCTTAGGGTCATTTTCCTGCTAGAAGGCCCCAGTCTCAAATCTCTGGTAGACTGAAACAGGTTTCCCTCAAGAATTTCCCTGTATTTAGCATCATCCACCATTACTTTAATTCAGTTTCCCAGTCCCTGTCGATGAAAAACATCCCCACAACATGATGCTTCAACCACCCTGCTTCCCTGTAGGGATGGTGTTCTCGGGGTTGAGTTTGCGCCAGACATAGCGTTTTCCTTGATGGCCAAAAAGCTACATTTTTGTCTCATCTAACCAGAGTACCTTCTTCCATATGTTTGGGGAGTCTCCCACATTCCTTTTGGCGACCACCACACATGTTTGCTTATTTTGTTCTTTAAGCAAAGGCTTTTTTTCTGGCCACTCTTCCATAAAGTCCAGCTCTGTGGAGTGTATGGTTTAAATTGGTTCCATGGACAGATACTCCAATCTCCGCTGTGGAGCTTTGCAGAGTTATCTTTGGCCTCTTTATTGCTTATCTTATTAATGCCCTCCTTGCCTGGTCCATGAGTTTTAGTGGGCAGCCCTCTCTTGGCAGGTTTGTTGTGGTGCCATATTCTTTCAATTTGTTAATAATGGATTTAATGGTTCTCCGTGGGATGTTCAAAGTTTCAGATATTTTTTTATAACCCAACCCTGATCTGTACTTCTCCACAACGTTGCCCCTGACCTGTTTGGAGAGCTTCTTGGTCTTCGTGGTGCCGCTTGCTTGGTGGTGCCCCTTGCTTAGTGGTGTTGCAGACTCTGGGGCCTTTCAGAACAGGTGTATATATACTGAGATCATGTGACAGATCATGTGACACTTAGATTGCACACAGGTGGACTTTATTTAACTAATTATGTGACTTCTGAAGGTAATTGGTTGCACCCGATCTTATTTAGGGGCTTCAAAGCAAAGGGGGTGAATACATATGTACAGTGCCTTGCGAAAGTATTCGGCCCCCTTGAACTTTGCGACCTTTTGCCACATTTCAGGCTTCAAACATAAAGATATAAAACTGTATTTTTTTGTGAAGAATCAACATCAACTGGGACACCATCATGAAGTGGAACGACATTTATTGGATATTTCAAACTTTTTTAACAAATCAAAAACTGAAAAATTGGGCGTGCAAAATTATTCAGCCCTTTTACTTTCAGTGCAGCAAACTCTCTCCAGAAGTTCAGTGAGGATCTCTGAATGATCCAATGTTGACCTAAATGACTAATGATGATAAATACAATCCACCTGTGTGTAATCAAGTCTCCGTATAAATGCACCTGCACTGTGATAGTCTCAGAGGTCCGTTAAAAGCGCAGAGAGCATCATGAAGAACAAGGAACACACCAGGCAGGTCCGAGATACTGTTGTGAAGAAGTTTAAAGCCGGATTTGTATACAAAAATATTTCCCAAGCTTTAAACATCCCAAGGAGCACTGTGCAAGCGATAATATTGAAATGGAAGGAGTATCAGACCACTGCAAATCTACCAAGACCTGGCCGTCCCTCTAAACTTTCAGCTCATACAAGGAGAAGACTGATCAGAGATGCAGCCAAGAGGCCCATGATCACTCTGGATGAACTGCAGAGATCTACAGCTGAGGTGGGAGACTCTGGCCATAGGACAACAATCAGTCGTATATTGCACAAATCTGGCCTTTATGGAAGAGTGGCAAGAAGAAAGCCATTTCTTAAAGATATCCATAAAAAGTGTCGTTTAAAGTTTGCCACAAGCCACCTGGGAGACACACCAAACATGTGGAAGAAGGTGCTCTGGTCAGATGAAACCAAAATGGAACTTTTTGGCAACAATGCAAAACGTTATGTTTGGCGTAAAAGCAACACAGCTCATCACCCTGAACACACCATCCCCACTGTCAAACATGGTGGTGGCAGCATCATGGTTTGGGCCTGCTTTTCTTCAGCAGGGACAGGGAAGATGATTAAAATTGATGGGAAGATGGATGGAGCCAAATACAGGACCATTCTGGAAGAAAACCTGATGGAGTCTGCAAAAGACCTGAGACTGGGACGGAGATTTGTCTTCCAACAAGACAATGATCCAAAACATAAAGCAAAATCTACAATGGAATGGTTCAAAAATAAACATATCCAGGTGTTAGAATGGCCAAGTCAAAGTCCAGACCTGAATCCAATCGAGAATCTGTGGAAAGAACTGAAAACTGCTGTTCACAAATGCTCTCCATCCGACCTCACTGAGCTCGAGCTGTTTTGCAAGGAGGAATGGGAAAAAATGTCAGTCTCTCGATGTGCAAAACTGATAGAGACATACCCCAAGCGACAGCTGTAATCGCAGCAAAAGGTGGCGCTACAAAGTATTAACTTAAGGGGGCTGAATCATTTTGCACGGCCAATTTTTCAGTTTTTGATTTGTTAAAAAAGTTTGAAATATCCAATAAATGTCGTTCCACTTCATGATTGTGTCCCAGTTGTTGTTGATTCTTCACAAAAAAATACAGTTTTATATCTTTATGTTTGAAGCCTGAAATGTGGCAAAAGTTCGCAAAGTTCAAGGGGGCCGAATACTTTCGCAAGGCACTGCATGTACCACTTTTCCATGTTTTTTTTAAATACATTTTTTGAAACAAGTAATTTTTTTCATTTCACTTCACCAATTAGGACTATTTTGTGTCTGTCCATTACATGAAATCCCCTCCAAAACAATTTAAATTACAGGTTGTAATGTAACAAAACAGGAAAAACATTATAAACTATAACACTATAACTCCATAAATTAAATTATCAGAGCCTGGTTCCTCTCTAGGTTTCTTCCTAGGTTTTGGTCTTTCTAGTTTTCCTAGCCACTGTGCTTCTACACCTGCATTGCTTGCTGTTTGGGGTTTTAGGCTGGGTTTCTGTACATCACTTTGAGATATCAGCTGATGTAAGAAGCTATATAAATCAATTTGATTTGACATCAGTAACAACTGTGTGGTACCATTGTGATATTTCCCTTTAATTTAAACTCTTTTCCAAATTATTTCTCAAACTCCTTCACCTCATACCCCTTTTCCTCCCTTTCATCTACTTCCTGCCTCTCTTGTCCTTTCCTCTCTTTTCATCTACTTCCTGCCTCTCGTCCTTTCCTCTCTTTTCATCTACTTCCTATCTCTCTTGTCCTTTCCTCTCCACTTCTTCTTTCCTCTTTAGCTCAACCATGCCCAGTTTATAGGGGAAATGTATTTTATAAGCGTTTTTGGTGGTGGGTGGGTGGTGGGGGGGGGGGGGGGGGGGGGTAGTCTAGCCCGGTTCACACTCCAGTTAAAATTTTTTATTAGGTTCTAGGGGACAACAACAGTCAGAACGCGAGCCTTGTTCCTGATTTATGAAGCGTTTAAGGGTGAAAAAAAGAGAAAAGCCGGGCTAAATTAAACAGACGGTGTCAGGGAGAGAGCGGCCGTGATTAACTTTCATTTCCTGTGCCTTATTATTCCTTCCCCAAATGAAATTTCAGACGCGCAGATAAATCTTTACCATGCACCGCCACCGGCACCACCACCACGACCACCACCACCGCCACCACCACCACCACCATCATCCTGGAATAGCAGATAAATCTTTACCCTCCACTGCCACCACCGCCACCATCCTAGAATGGCTCACGTGCTGTTATCACTCTAAATTTCCCAGCAAAGTAGCAGTCTGGGTCACTGCCGCAGTGGAAATATAGAAGGGTGTGGTGTGTGGATGGGATAAGTGTGTGTGTTAGTGTTTGAGTTAGTGTGTGAGTTAGTGTGTGTGTGTGTCTAGAAATAAAGTTGTCAAGCCACCAGAGGCTTAATATACTGTGTAGGATGTGGGAAGACTAAAGGGCTGTGATATAAGGAGATCAATAGAATCGAAGGAATGAATCAGAGGATATTTAATCACATTCTCCAGCGATGTGTAGATGGATCATAGATAAGAAGATATTGATGACCGAGAGAGATTTAGCTGCCCCCATAATTCCATTGTGTGTGCAGAGAGCGCATATCCGTTGACTCTCAAGCACCAAGACTCAAGAATAGAGGACTACAGCGCATGATGGCTTACTATTGCATTCACAGTGAGAGGAAAAAGTAATATTGAGTAGAGCATCAATGAATGAGATGGTAATGCCTTTAGCCATGTATATAATTTCAAGTAAGCCTGAGCTGAAATGTACATACTCAATGTTATATGTAGTAAAATAAATATTTTCCTCAACATGGCTGTTCAAATCACATACACATGTTTAGCATATATACACTGCTCAAAAAAATAAAGGGGACACTTAAATAACACTGTAACGGTTTTCTTCCGTTGAAGGAGAGAAGGACCAAAATGCAGCGTCGTTAGAGTTCATGGTTTTTAATAAGAGAAACTAAACATGAACACAATTACAAAAACAACAAACGCCGCAAAACCCGAAACAGTCCTATCTGGTGCAGAGAACCCAAAGACAGGAAACAACCACCCACAAATCCCAACACAAAACAAGCTCCCTAAATATGGTTCCCAATCAGAGACAATGACTAACACCTGCCTCTGATTGAGAACCATATCAGGCCATACATAGAAACGGACAAACTAGACACACAACATAGAATGCCCACCCAGCTCACGTCCTGACCAACACTAAAACAAGGAAAACACAAAAGAACTATGGTCAGAACATGACAGTACCCCCCCCCCCCAAAAGGTGCGGACTCTGAACACACAACCTAAAACTATAGGGGAGGGTCTGGGTGGGCATCTGTCTGCGGTGGCGGCTCTGGCGCTGGACGTGGACCCCACTCCACCATTGTCTTTGTCCACCTCCTTAGCGTCCTTTGAGTGGCGACCCTCGCCACCGACCTTGGCCTAGGAGCCCTAACAAAGGTCCCCACTGGACTGAGGAGCGCCTCTGGACTGAGGGGTGCCTCATGACTGAGGAAACTCCTCCGGACTAAGGGACAGCTCCGGACTGAAGGGCAGCTCATGACTGAGAGGTAGCTCATGACTGAGAGGTAGCTCATGCTGGTTGACGGCTCTGGTAGCTTCTGGCTGACTGACGGCTCTGGCAGATTCTGGCCGACTGACGGCTCTGGCAGATCCTGGCCGAATGGCGGCTCTGGCGGATCCTGGCCGAATGGCGGCTCTGTTAGCTCCTTGCAGACTGGCGGCTCTGGCGGCTCCTTGCAGACTGGTGGCTCTGGCGGCTCCTTGCAGACTGGCGGCTCTGGTGGCTCATGACAGACGGGAGACTCTAGCGGCTCATGACTGAGCCGAGAAACTAAACATGAACACAATTACAAAAACAACAAACGTGGCAAAACCCAAAACAGTCCTATCTGGTGCAGAGAACACAAAGACAGGAAACAACCACCCACAAACCCCAACACAAAACTAGCTACCTAAATATGGTTCCCAATCAGAGACAATGACTAACACCTGCCTCTGATTGAGAACCATATCACGCCATACATAGAAACGGACAAACTAGACACACAACATAGAAAGCCAACCCAGCTCACGCCCTGACCAACACGAAAACAAGGAAAACACAAAAGAACTATGGTTAAGAACGTGACAAACACAATGTAACTCCAAGTCAATCACACTTCTGTGAAATCAAATTGTCCACTTAGGAAGCAACACTGATTGACAATAAATTTCACATGCTGTTGTGCAAATGGAATAGACAACAGGTGGAAATTATAGGCAATTAGCAAGACACCCCCAATAAAGGAGTGGTTCTGCAGGTGGTGACCACAGACCACATCTCAGTTCCTATGCTTCCTGGCTGATGTTTTGGTCACTTTTGTATGCTGGCGGTGCTTTCACTCTAGTGGTAGCATGAGACGGAGTCTACAACCCACACAAGTGGCTCAGACAGTGCAGCTCATCCAGGATGGCACATCAATGCGAGCTGTGGCAAGAAGGTTTGCTGTGTCTGTCAGCGTAGTGTCCAGAGCATGGAGGCGCTACCAGGAGACAGGCCAGTACATCAGGAGACGTGGAGGAGGCCGTAGGAGGGCAACAACCCAGCAGCAGGACCGCTACCTCCGCCTTTGTGCAAGGAGGAGCAGGAGGAGCACTGCCAGAGCCCTGCAAAATGACCTCCAGCAGGCCACAAATGTGCATGTGTCTGCTCAAACAGACTCCATGAGGGTGGTATGAGGGCCCGACGTCCACAGGTGTGGGTTGTGCTTACAGCCCAACACCGTGCAGGACGTTTGGCATTTGCCAGAGAACACCAAGATAGGCAAATTCGCCACTGGCGCCCTGTGCTCTTCACAGATGAAAGCAGGTTCACACTGAGCACATGTGACAGACGTGACAGAGTCTGGAGACACCGTGGAGAACGTTCTGCTGCCTGCAACATCCTCCAGCATGACTGCTGTTAGGTACCGAGATGAGATCCTCAGACCCCTTGTGAGACCACACTTAATGTGGCTGGAGTGTGTCAGCAGTTCCTGCAAGAGGAAGGCATTGATGCTATGGATTGGCCCGCCCGTTCCCCAGACCTGAATCCAATTGAGCACATCTGGGACATCATGTCTCGCTCCATCCACCAACGCCACGTTGCACCACAGACTGTCCAGGTGTTGGCAGATGCTTTAGGCCAGGTCTGGGAGGAGATCCCTCAGGAGACCATCCGCCACCTCATCAGGAGCATGCCCAGGCATTGTAGGGAGGTCATACAGGCACGTGGAGGCCACACACACTACTGAGCCTCATTTTGACTTGTTTTAAGGACGTTACATCAAAGTTGGATCAGCCTGTAGTGTAGTTTTCCACTTTAATTTTGAGTGTGACTCCAAATCCAGACCTCCATGGGTTGATAAATTTGATTTCCATTGATCATTTTTGTGTGATTTTGTTGTCAGCACATTTAACTATGTAAAGAAAAAAGTATTTAATAAGAATATTTCATTCATTCAGATCTAGGATGTGTTATTTTAGTGTTCCCTTTATTTTTTGAGCAGTGTATATATATATATATATATATATATATAAATATTAGGATGAGCAATGTCGGAGTGGCATAGACTAAAATACAGTAGAATAGAATACAGTATATACTGTGGGGCAAAAAAGTATTTAGTCAGCCATCAATTGTGCAAGTTCTCCCACTTAAAAGGATGAGAGAGGCCTGTAATTGTCATCATAGGTACACTTCAACTATGACAGACAAAATTAGAAGAAAAAAATCCAGAAAATCACATTGTAGGATTTTTTATGAATTTATTTGCAAAGCATGGTGGAAAATAAATTTGAGAGTTTCTCAAATGTTAAATAGATATATTTGCTTTGTGATACTTTAGTTTTGCTCTCTCCTGTCTATGTCTATCTTCTTCATCCTGTTTATTTTATAACATGGCTTCAGATTTGGAATGGAGCCTATTGGGAAGCTAAAAACAGGGTTTCAAAGCAGACAGTCAAGTCACCTTACCTGTCAATCAAGCACCCTCCTGTGGGCTGACCGACTAAATGAAAAATCCCTCGAGTCCACCATTTTGTTCTCCTTTCTGCATCTGTCATCATCTCATCAACAGACATGAAACATACAACTCGGGACCTCCAGAGAGAAAGCTTGAGGATCCCACTGCTGCCACCAAAGTGTGCTCAGTGACCTCGATTACGATGTAAATAAACAAGTCCTCCGCTCTGAGGGAGGAGGGGGCCGCTTCTGTTCTGTTCCATTTGTCCTCCCATCCGTCTATCTGTGGGCCATCCCTCTGTTCCTCATTAGAAAGTGCATTGAGAATGTCACATCAATTTAAAGAATTCTCGTCTGACATACGCCATGTTGTTTTTTTAATGGCACAACTGTATAAGTTTACGTGCCCACCCGTCAGGCTTTTCTCAGGCCCTCGAAGGGGGAGAGGAGACAGAGTCTCTGACCTGCTGTCATCTCCCATTGTTAATTAGCCCTATTCACCAGCCAGCTGTTTCTAATTAAATGTATATGGAGTGGTGAATAGCTCAGATAAAAATAACCAATACATCAGTAGGAGCGTTACAACGTAAAATAAACAGAAACATCAAAAGCTCATTAAGGAAGACAATAAAGAGAGAAGTGAAATCCCTGAGCGCATGCCACCATATTGAGCTGTGCTCTGGTAGGACCTCATCCCCCTTTATCCTTCCTCTCATTCTCCCCCGTCACTATCTCTCTCACTCCCTCGTGTTTGCTTTAGAAAGACTATCAATTTGTACTCTCTGTTTTTCTCCTCTTCCCATGGCGGGTCTAGTGTTGCCATGCAGGATCCGGCTGCTGGCGGCTGAACCTCAGGAGAGGAAAGGGGAGCAGATGGAGCAAGCTCGTCTCCAGTAATGTTCTGGCACACTGCCACGACCAATGGAACCAGCTGTGGTGAGGAGACAACAGCCTAACAAACGACACGCGCACACGCGCGCACACACACACACACACACACACACACACACACACACACACACACACACACACACACACACACACACACACACACACACACACACGCACACACGCACACACACACACAGTGGATGTTAATTAAAGATATTTAAATATACCTAATTAAGTAAAATTCAGAGCAGATCATTAGTTGAAAGCTGTTTGTTTCCTGATGGGCCAATGCTGGCTATGAAGTCACGCTATGAAGTCACGGGAACAAAGGGCAACCTGGATCAAGTGGAGACTGGCAAGATGGCCGCCAAAG
Source organism: Oncorhynchus kisutch (assembly GCF_002021735.2). Taxonomy (NCBI): domain Eukaryota; kingdom Metazoa; phylum Chordata; class Actinopteri; order Salmoniformes; family Salmonidae; genus Oncorhynchus; species Oncorhynchus kisutch. The sequence continues at coordinate 47,118,565 of NC_034180.2, read as the reverse complement.
ATGGCTGCCGGTTCAGAGGGCAAAAGGTCAGAATCTTGCCATTCACTTTTTTTTCACCATATATTTTCTATATCACCGTATTTCCAAAACTTTGAAGACCAAACAATGATATAATAGCAAGTGAATCTGAGCTACATGTCAGCTACAGCGCTGCAACAGAATGGGGGCACCGCTTCTAAAGTAAACATTGCCTTTACCTATTCGGTATTGTCCCGTTCGGTTCCACTTTCATTTGAAGCTCAAAGTACTATAAGAGAGAGTATTGGTATTGCAAAGTGGACTCACTGAAGCTAAATGGGTTAAATTTATGCAAAATATCCTGCACTTTGGCTCATTGATACCACATACTCTTGGCAGAGAGCTTGCTTGAAAACGTAGACAACTTTGATCACCCCATCGGATTTCACTCCCAGTTTAACACTTGCATGAATGAATCGATGCAAATGTGAGACAAGTCTAAAACCACGGTCAGAAGGGCACGGAACAGAAAACATTTTAAAAACGTTTTGCAACAAAAAACTAAGATCAGCACTGTTTATTGGACCAGGTCCAGGTAGTCCTTTCCTGTTTTAGTTTGTTTTCATCTGTGTGGTGCCTAATGAACACGACCCTGGACTACCAACATGACCATGGCCTCTCAAGGACAGAGAGAGAGGTAAAAGGGTTGCAGGATGGAGGATGAGGCTCAGGAGAGGGGATAGTTTCAGTTCTAGCTCAGTGCGGCCCAGCGAGGTAATGCTCACTGAAGTGAATCAGACTGGCCCTTTAACAGCTTAAAGGCCTCTCCCCTGTCGGCCCTTAATTAACTATTGACCGGGCCACTAACGGGAACCAAGAAGTAGAAGATTAAAAACAAAAAGCCCGACTTAAGGTTAATGGCCTGAGAATGTGATACATCCCTTTAAGGTTTCCCAGCTACGGGCCGGGCTCCGTTTCAAATACACCCTTGGATGGGCCAGCAGTAGCCACTGACAGGACTTCAATGCTCTCAATATCTATTGATCTGTTTGATCCGGCCCAGACAACAATGGCCGCCACACACACTCCCGCCTGTGCAAAGCTTCTCAGATACGAGGTGAAATCATGTCTAGTGTCTGAGCTTTGTGTGTGTGTGCGTGTGTGTGATGGCGGCAGGGGAGAACAAATTCACAGACAAGCATTGGCAGAAGCCTCATCAGTAGTCCATGCAGGGCCCTTTATTGTGTGTTGGCAGGCAACAGCAGTGTGCATGTGACGCGTCTAGTACAGTAGTCCCTAGGTAGAGAGAAGTTGCATGCCTGCCTACCACATGCTTGCATACTTTTGCTTACAGCCTGCTGCCGTCGGCTAGCCCTTGCAGTGAATTGGGGAGCAGCCCAATTACTAAGTCACAAAGTCACTCCAAGACACAAGACTCCTGTCGGGCCTCCTCGCAAAGGCACACGGTATGTACAGGGGTGGGCAACTCCAGTCTTCGGGGGCCTCATTGGTGTCACACTTTTTCTCCATCCCTAGCAAACACAGCAGATTAATCAAATTGCATTCTAAACTGGAGATCATGATTAGGTGATTAATGGAGTCAGGTGTGTTAGTTGGGGAAAAACTGTGACACCAATCAGACCCCTAAGGACAGGAATTGCCCACCCCTGCAACTGGTTGTCTTGAAACTCCAGGCTAACCGGCAGGGGATCTGGGAGCAGCAGTGGGCCCCAGAGATGGGTCTGTACAGGCAGGGGATCTGGGAGCAGCAGTGGGCCCCAGAGATGGGTCTGTACAGGCAGGGGATCTGGGAGCAGCAGTGGGCCCCAGAGATGGGTCTGTACAGGCAGGGGATCTGGGAGCAGAAGTGGGCCCCAGAGATGGGTCTGTACAGGCAGGGGATCTGGGAGCAGCAGTGGGACCCAGAGATGGGTCTGTACAGGCAGGGGATCTGGGAGCAGCAGTGGGCCCCAGAGATGGGTCTGTACAGGCAGGGGATCTGGGAGCAGCAGTGGGCCCCAGAGATGGGTCTGTACAGGCAGGGGATCTGGGAGCAGCAGTGGGCCCCAGAGATGGGTCTGTACAGGCAGGGGATCTGGGAGCAGCAGTGGGCCCCAGAGATGGGTCTGTACAGGCAGGGGATCTGGGAGCAGCAGTGGGCCCCAGAGATGGGTCTGTACAGGCAGGGGATCTGGGAGCAGCAATGGGCCCCAGAGATGGGTCTGTACAGGCAGGGGATCTGGGAGCAGCAGTGGGCCCCAGAGATGGGTCTGTACAGGCAGGGGATCTGGGAGCAGCAATGGGCCCCAGAGATGGGTCTGTACAGGCAGGGGATCTGGGAGCAGAAGTGGGCCCCAGAGATGGGTCTGTACAGGCAGGGGATCTGGGAGCAGCAGTGGGCCCCAGAGATGGGTCTGTACAGGCAGGGGATCTGGGAGCAGAAGTGGGCCCCAGAGATGGGTGTGTACAGGCCCAACTCTGTGTGGACACATCCTGGCAGCCACCAACCACTGCCCCACTGCCTTGTGGGTTAGTCTGGTACGAAAAAGGCTAGGGGATCACACCCTGTGAGAAAAGCAGCATGCTGGTGGAGCTAGTTAGGCAGACGCCGACAGACTGGGGTTTCAGCAGCCTCCTGCAGATGTGGAATATCCTGGTCATCCTGGATTTCCCCCCTTGCCGCTGGAATTCACCTTCCTATAGTGAAGTAGTGCTGTTGGGGATTGCGCCCCCTCAACAGCACTTTAAATAACTTCCTTTGCCAGGTATCCATTTCTGACCTCGGTGAAACCATCAACCGGAAACCGGATGAAAGTCTGGCGGCGATTGGTTGTCTGGTGATGGGGGGCAGGAGTGAATGGACCTGGAGCCCTTAATCAGAAACCTGCACGCCAGCAGCACAGGGCTATTATGGTCTCCAGCAGTTGTCACTAGAGGGGCAGCTGTTCTCGGCAGACCACTGTGTGATGGAGCAGCCCTATTTTGGAGCCACACTGCTCACTCCAACTGGGGAGAGGCCTAGAAAAGGGGGCCTAAAAATTGCCACTCACTCCACCCTGGATTGGCTACTGCCATCTTTGGCGGCCATCGGGAGTTCCTCTCAGCTGTCAAAAAATACAAAAGAAAATAATTCCCCTGAAACAACTGGCGACATGGAACATCAGAACTCTTTTGGATACTGACGATAATAGCCATAGACCCCATCGGAGAACAGCTTTGATTGCTTCAGAAATAAGGTGCTACAACATTGACATTGCTGCCCTGAGTGAGACCAGGTTCCTGGATGAAGGGTCCCCGAAAGGAGGGAAAAGTTACCCTCTGGGTGGACAACATCAGCACGGTGTGGGACTGGCAACTAAGAACAGCCTTTAACCCAGCCTCACTGAAACACCTGTAGGCCTAAGTGAAAGACTCATGTCTCTCCATATCCCCCAAGATGCATTATGCCACTCTTCTCAGTGTATACGCACCAACATTACCATCTGAAAATGAGGCAAAGGACTGCTTCTACCAGTCACTAGATGAGGCTCTTCACCGCATCCCCAGGAATGACAAGATCTTTCTGCTGGGTGACTTCAACGCTAGGGTGGGACAGAACAACAGGATATGGAGCGGAGTGCTGGGTAGGCATGGTGTTGGCCAGGTCAATGAGAACGGCATGACACTGCTTACTCTATGTGCCAAGCATGATCTCATTGTCACTAACACCTTGTTCCTTCAGAAGAACAAATATAAAACATCATGGATGCAACCACGCTCCAAACACTGGCACCTGGTCGACTACGTTCTGACACTAATAACATCCTGCATGACACGTGCCATGAGGGGTGTAGAATGCTGATCACTGTATGATACTGGCTAAACTCCAGGTGAGAATATGCACCCCCCTAACTCCTTCAGAAGTCCAGTAAGAGGCGTCTGCACTCGGCTTGAGAAAGCTGCAGTAAGGGACAAGTTCCATCGCTCCCTCTTCGACACTGTGAGCAGGGAACTACTATAGGGCATTCTACTCAAATTTGGCTGTCCAGATAAATTTGTCAACATCCTTTGCCAGTTCAATGATGGGATGATATCCTGCATGGCCATGGAAGGGCAAGAGTCAGTGCCCTTAGGAGTAAGCATTGGTGTGAGGCAGGGGTGTGTGCTGGCACCGGTACTCTTTAGCATCTTCCTCGTATGTGTCCCCCAGCTTCTCTACAAGGAGCTTGAGGACAGCAGCGGAGTTGCGGTGGACTTCAGGCTGGATGGAAACCTATTCAACATCGGGAGGCTCCAAGCAACCACCAAGGTTTTTACGGAGCAGGTTCTTGTGGACAACACTCCGGAAGACCTTCAGTCCATCTTTGAAGTGGCTGTGAGGGTCAATAGCAGGATGGGACTTTTTATCAACACCACTGGTCTGCCAATGGAGATCCAGCCCTCCACCCACCATGCCTGTCCTCACTATTGAAAACAAATCACTGGCAATAGTCCCATGCTTCAAATATCTGGGCAGCATCCTTGTGGAGGGCTGCAGCATCAACCTCGAAATTCGAAATAGAATCAAGCTACAGCTGCCTTCGGGAAAATCAGACGCAGGGTCTTCCACCTTCACACTAAACTCTCTGTCTATCAAGCCATCTGTATCTTTACAGCTTTGAAGCCTGGGTCACTTACAGTCACCACAACAAGCAGCTTGAGCGATTCCACATAAGATGCCTGCAGGGCATCCTGGGAATCACCTGGTGTGACCATGTGCCCCATACAGAAATACTTGCTGAGACCAACTGCAGGATTATGGAGGCCATTGTTACCAAACACCAACTGCACTGGCTTGGCCATGTCATTAGAATGTCTCAGGAGGGCTTGCCGTGGAAGATCCTGTATGGTCAGCTACATCTTGGCTGGTGGTCTGTAGGGGGGACCAGCTACATCTTGGCCAGAGGTCTGCAAGGGGCAGATGAAACACTACAAGGACCAGCTGAAAACTTTGCCGAAAAAGTGCAACATCAATCCCACAGACCTGGAGGATGCTGTTGCCGACCGTTCCACCTGGCGGCAGCTCTACCAGAGCGGTGTACAGAGGCGGGAGAAGAGGAGCACAAAGAGACAGCAAAAACAGCTCAGGAGACATACCACCATGCCTGTCGACGCCAACACAGACTGAAACATACCACCATGCCTGTCCACGCCAACACAGACTGAAACATACCACCATGCCTGTCCATGCCAACACAGACTGAGACATACCACCATGCCTGTCCATGCCAACACAGACTGAGACATACCACCATGCCTGTCCACCCCAACACAGACTGAAACATACCACCATGCCTGTCCACGCCAACACAGACTGAAACACACCACCATGCCTGTCCACGCCAACACAGACTGAAACATACCACCATGCCTGTCCACGCCAACACAGACTGAGACATACCACCATGCCTGTCCACGTCAACACAGACTGAAACATACCACCATGCCTGTCCACACCAACACAGACTGAAACATACCACCATGCCTGTCCACGCCAACACAGACTGAAACATACCACCATGCCTGCCCCCGCCAACACAGACTGAAACATACCACCATGCCTGTCCACGCCAACACAGACTGAAGCATACCACCATGCCTGTACACGCCAACACAGACTGAAACATACCACCATGTCTGCCCCCGCCAACACAGACTGAAACATACCACCATGCCTGCCCCCACCAACACAGACTGAAACATACCACCATGCCTGCCTCCACAAACACAGACTGAAACATACCAGCATGCCTGTCCACACCAACACAGACTGAAACATACCACCATGCCTGCCCCCACCAACACAGACTGAAACATACCAGCATGCCTGTCCACACCAACACAGACTGAAACATATCACCATGCCTGCCCCCACCAACACAGACTGAAACATACCACCATGCCTGCCACTACCAAAACAGACTGAAACATACCACTGTGCCTGCCCCCACCAACACAGACTGAAACATACCACCGTGCCTGCCCCCACCAACACAGACTGAAACAAACCACCATGCCTGCCCTCACCAACACAGACTGAAACATACCACCTTGCCTGCCCACACCAACACAGACTGAAACATACCACCATGCCTGCCCTCACCAACACAGACTGAAACATACCACCATGCCTGCCCTCACCAACACAGACTGAAACATACCACCATGCCTGCCCTCACCAACACAGACTGAAACATACCACCATGCCTGCCCACACCAACACAGACTGAAACATACCACCATGCCTGCCCCCACCAACACAGACTGAAACATACCACCATGCCTGCCCACACCAACACAGACTGAAACATACCACCATGCCTGCCCCCACCAACACAGACTGAAACATACCACCATGCCTGCCCCCACCAACACAGACTGAAACATACCACCGTGCCTGCCCTCACCACCACACACTGAAACATACCACCGTGCCTGCCCCCACCAACACAGACTGAAACATACCACCATGCCTGCCCCCACCAACACAGACTGAAACATACCAGCATGCCTGTCCACACCAACACAGACTGAAACATACCACCATGCCTGCCCCCACCAACACAGACTGAAACATACCAGCATGCCTGTCCACACCAACACAGACTGAAACATATCACCATGCCTGCCCCCACCAACACAGACTGAAACATACCACCATGCCTGCCCCCACCAAAACAGACTGAAACATACCACCGTGCCTGCCCCCACCAACACAGACTGAAACATACCACCGTGCCTGCCCCCACCAACACAGACTGAAACATACCACCATGCCTGCCCACACCAACACAGACTGAAACATACCACCGTGCCTGCCCCCACCAACACAGACTGAAACAAACCACCGTGCCTGCCCTCACCAACACAGACTGAAACATACCACCTTGCCTGCCCACACCAACACAGACTGAAACATACCACCATGCCTGCCCTCACCAACACAGACTGAAACATACCACCATGCCTGCCCTCACCAACACAGACTGAAACATACCACCATGCCTGCCCTCACCAACACAGACTGAAACATACCACCATGCCTGCCCACACCAACACAGACTGAAACATACCACCATGCCTGCCCCCACCAAAACAGACTGAAACATACCACCGTGCCTGCCCCCACCAACACAGACTGAAACATACCACCGTGCCTGCCCCCACCAACACAGACTGAAACATACCACCATGCCTGCCCACACCAACACAGACTGAAACATACCACCGTGCCTGCCCCCACCAACACAGACTGAAACAAACCACCATGCCTGCCCTCACCAACACAGACTGAAACATACCACCTTGCCTGCCCACACCAACACAGACTGAAACATACCACCATGCCTGCCCTCACCAACACAGACTGAAACATACCACCATGCCTGCCCTCACCAACACAGACTGAAACATACCACCATGCCTGCCCTCACCAACACAGACTGAAACATACCACCATGCCTGCCCACACCAACACAGACTGAAACATACCACCATGCCTGCCCCCACCAACACAGACTGAAACATACCACCATGCCTGCCCCCACCAACACAGACTGAAACATACCACCATGCCTGCCCCCACCAACACAGACTGAAACATACCACCGTGCCTGCCCCCACCAACACAGACTGAAACATACCACCGTGCCTGCCCCCACCAACACAGACTGAAACATACCACCGTGCCTGCCCTCACCACCACACACTGAAACATACCACCATGCCTGCCCCCACCAACACAGACTGAAACATACCACCATGCCTGCCCCCACCAACACAGACTGAAACATACCACCATGCCTGCCCCCACCAACACAGACTGAAACATACCACCATGCCTGCCCCCACCAACACAGACTGAAACATACCACCATGCCTGCCCCCACCAACACAGACTGAAACATACCACCATGCCTGCCTCCACAAACACAGACTGAAACATACCACCGTGCCTGCCCCCACCAACACAGACTGAAACATACCACCATGCCCGCCCCCACCAACACAAACTGCATATGCTCCACCTGCAATAAAGTTTGTGGATCTCGAATTGGACTCTACAGTCACCAAAGAATTCATTGTTATCTCAGAAGTGGAAGTCGTCATCAGATACGATGGACTACCTATGCACGTGTGTGTGTGTGTGTGTGTGTGTGTGTGTGTGTGTGTGTGTGTGTGTGTGTGTGTGTGTGTGTGTGTGTGTGTGTGTGTGTGCGTGTGCGTGTGCGTGTGTGTGTGTGTGTGATGGCGGCTGGGGAAAACAAATCCACAGACAGAAGCACTGGCAGAAGGCTCATCAGTAAGCCAGTCCATGCGGAACCCTGTATAGTGTTGGCATCATTAGCACCAGGGCACAGGGAGCCCGCTCAACCCCCGTTACACACACTCTTACTGGGACACGGACGGTGCCCACAGACTGACAAGGGCTAGAATGTAACGTATACCTTCCCACACATACATAAAGGTAGAACAACTGAAAAGACACACACATACACACAGCGAAAAAAATACGGAGCTAAACATTGTATCTTCTGTTTAGATGATGACTTCTTGCTGTCCCCAGTCCACCTGGCCATGCTGCTGTTCCAGTTTCAACTGACCTGAGCCCTAGGACCATGCCCCAGGACTACCTGACATGATGACTCCTTGCTGTCCCCAGTCCACCTGGCCATGCTGCTGCTCCAGTTTCAACTTCCACCTGACTGTGCTGCTGCTCCAGTTTCAACTGTTCTGCCTTATTATTATTCGACCTGCTGGTCATTTATGAACATTTGAACATCTTGGCCATGTTCTGTTATAATCTCCACCCGGCACAGCCAGAAGAGGACTGGCCACCCCACATAGCCTGGTTCCTCTCTAGGTTTCTTCCTAGGTATTGGCCTTTCTAAGGAGTTTTTCCTAGCCACCGTGCTTCTACACCTGCATTGCTTGCTGTTTGGGGTTTTAGGCTGGGTTTCTGTACAGCACTTTGAGATATCAGCTGATGTACGAAGGGCTATATAAATACATTCGATTTGATTTGATTTGACTAATGAGCCTCCTCTATCTTTGTAATCTCTGTGTCGTTCTCTCGTTTCCATTCTTCCTCTCCCCACCCCCTTAACAGCTTTCCCCTCTGTCTGCCTATGTCCTTTCCTCTGTGCGATGGTAATTGCAGTTGTCTGACTGAGCCAAGCGGCCACCCTGGGATCGCCCGGTCGCCTGCCGTGCAGTTGACATGTCACGTGACCATCGCAGTCCACCCTCTCTTATGACCACAATTAGCAGCTAGAGATGCTGTCAAATGGCTAATTAGCATTTTCACGTCATGTTATGATCACTCGCTCCCTTCCCATCATCCCGGCACGGTCTCTGGGGAGTGATCGCTCAGACAGCGTGTCAATTTAGTCAAGGGTATTTTACTTTGTCTGTTATTCAATAAAACGACTTTACCTCGAAGATAACTGTCAAGTGGCTTTACTTTGATGCTGAGAGAAATTTGGTACATTAATTAGCTTTTTTTATGCACTTATGCAGACTAAGAGGTGAACAAAGTGAGAGGACAAATACTACAGTAATAGACAAGGAAAATAACAACATAGTCATCTTTATGGTGGAGTAAAATAGTCCTTGTGGGATTGATCATTTGTGGGTTTATCCGAGAGGAACAACTCGGAAAGATCAAATTGTTTTCCATCCTGGGGAAAAGACACCAGAATAGCCCAAAACTGGATGGGAACTCGCTGGAGGAAGAGAAAGAGAGAGAGAGAGAGAGAGAGAGGGGGGAAGGGAAGGGAAGGGAAGTGACGGGAAGTATAAACAGGACAGGTCTGGCTGGGTGAGCAAGCTAATTAACTTGAAAAACTATAAACATGTAAATTGTAATTTGCTACCATGGGCAAACAATTAAATCCAGTGGAATGGTCAGGACCTAATTCTATTTGCTAAAGGAGAGAAATAAATATGATTTTTCACATTCTGGGAATCAATCGGCCACAGCGGGTTGATTCATACATATGGAGGGAGAAAGAGAGAGAGAGAGGCAGAGTTGGAGCAGAAAGGCAGGCCAGAAAGAGATACCTATGAGGGAAAAAAGTTGGGGGAGGAGAGAGAGTGGAGAAAATCAGATGGAGTGAAGAGAAAAAGATGGAGTGAAGAAGAGAGATAAAGTAAGTGGAGAACATATGTGAGAGAAAGTAACAAAGAGAGAGTGAGACAAAAACAGAGAGAAGTCTATTAATCGGGCAGAGGGAGGCTGGAGAACTGCTGGAAACTTGAAGAAGTGACGGTTGCCCTGACAAACAAGTCAAAACCATTAGACATAGTGATGGACTGGCAATCACTCTGAGAGATGGATCTGGGTCTGTTATAGGATGAGTTGTGCCTTTTAGCTATTCATTGTGAATAACATTATATAGACAGAGAGGACCTGATCCTAGATCAGCACTCCTACGATTAAGGCACCTCTCTGATTCATAGGTTGGGTTAAATGATGTTGGGTTAAATGTGGAAGAGACATTTCAGTTGAATGCATACAGTTGTACGACTGACTAGGTATCCCTTTTCCCCTTATATTTTACTCTGCACCCTCATATTGTCTCCAAATATGATCCCTTTTGATCAGCAAGGTCTCTTCTCAGAAAGCTAACGCTTTGGAGAAGAATAATGTTAAAATCCTACAACTCCGAAAGCACTTGAGGTACTTCCTTGATATTGAAACTAATTACGGTGTATTCCATTTGGATTGGCAGGGACCTCATACAAATTCTCCTAATACTTCACAGAGAACCTTCTTTTGGAGCTCTGTGGCAACCTACACTGCGATCGGTTTTGCTTACAGTAATTAGTACGTTGAATAATATACTAGGGAGTAATTCAGTGGAGGCTGTTGAGAGGAGGATGGCTCATAGTAATGGCTGGAATGGAGTCAATGGAATGATATCAAACGCGGTTTCCATGTGGTTGATACCATTCCATTGACCCAATTCCAGCCATTACTATGAACTGTCCACCCCTCAGCAGCCTCCACTGGTATAATTAATGTACATGTTAATACTACAGTACATTTTTTTACAGTAAATTGTTGTTATTTCTCTCATTATATCCATTATATAGTGTTTGTGTGTGTGTGTGTGTGTGTGTACAGAGATGGAGGGTACCCTGTGTTTCTATGGAGCTGAGCCAAAGAGTGGCAGGAGCGCTTAAAATGCAATTAAAATGCAGGAGCGCTTTCAACTCCAAGAGCCTTGCAGAAAAAGGAGCCGAGAGGGGGTTTTACTCATTTTTTACATTTTTTTTATTATTTTTTATTTTATGACTGCACAGCCCTGAATATTTAAGCTGTCATTATCACAGATGGGGACAGGAAGGCTGGGGATAGTGGAACTTTTATTGAACTAATAAATAATATTCACCACCGCAAACAGAAGAGAAAGCCCTCGCCTCTTTCTTTCCATACTGTTAAATTCATAAAGTTGATGTGCGCGATGCCTCACGAGGAGGTAGTCTAAGGAGTTTTGTGAGGCAGATGTGGCTTAGCATAAATTCACATCTGTTCAGATTGTTTTCTTTGCTTCATCCTCGCCTACTTTTCTCCATGGGGTCTGAATTTTCCACTAACAATACAAGGGTGGCATGTATTCAGTATACATGGGTATTCGCCTGTAAGGATCCAAACTGAATTTCAATTAGAGAGAGAAGATGCCTCATCGTGGTACTGGGGGCCCAGATTTATCACGCAAGGAAGAGGCTCGCTACACACATTTACAAGCAAATATTAATCCTCTCTTTTCTTCCCTCCCTCAAGCCCCCCCCCCCGATGATACGTTGTAGTTTTGTTATCTTTGATGCCCCGTCAAAGTTTTATAATGGTAAAAAAGAGAGGAATGACGCAGTCTGCCGTTGGCGTGAGTTAGGGGCGAACGTAAACAAAGCTGAAAAGGGTGATAAATAGTGCCCAACTGCATTAGGCTGGCAGCTCCAATAACAGCTTAACAAGTACTGTTGGCTAGCTAGGGACATGTCACAGTATCATTACAGACCCTTTATCTGACTATGTGTGACCCACTCAGTGCTACAGTACAAGCCTCACTCTGCAGGTGGGCCTCTATGACTGCTACTGAGAGACAGGCAGTGAAATGTAAGGAGAAAGCCACACGCATCATCAAAAGCATTGCGGTTATAATCATACTGTATGTATAATCATAGTGTACAGTTTACTGAGTGTAAGGTTTGTGTATGCCATCACGGCGCATCATCATACTGTATGTATAATCATACTGTACAGTTTACTGAGTGTAAGGTTCATGTATGCCATCACGGCGCATCATCATACTGTATGTATAATCATACTGTACAGTTTACTGAGTGTAAGGTTCATGTATGCCATCACGGATGGCTCACTGACCGTGTTTTGCACCGATTCAAATGTTTGACTTATGGACTCATAATGAACAGTCCAGTTGTTGACTTAAAGGGCACAGCTCAACAACCCAAAGCCAACCGGCGATCAAATGGAAGGGAAATTAAAACAACTGTAGCAACGTCGAACACAAACTCAGAACACACCCATAAGCATTTAGCAGATACAAATCCCCAAAATGATATGTGGGAGGGTAATAAATGTGCTTGTTGTTTTTCCCCCTCCATATAAGCATTGTTCATTTGGACGATTCCACGTGGTGCACATTTTGACGTCTGTTTCCCTTATAATTTCCTGCTACTCCACAAACCTGACGTCTGTCTGTTTTGACGTCTGTTTCCCTTATAATTTCCTGCTACTCCACAAACCACCATGTTTCTCTCCCCGCTTCTTTCGCTTCTTCAGACATCCAATTTGTTTCACAGAGTAAAAAAAATAAAAAATCATTAGCATGTGCACAAAACTCTTCTGGGAGCCTCAAATTGACTTATTATAAAAAGGTTGTTTGTAGAGATCAATTATTTTTGCACTTAGGCAATGAAAACGTAGCGAGATGGAGCTCTAGAAAAAAATATTCCTTGATCCTACGCTCGTACCGCTAGATAGGAAAAATGCAATGCCTCGTTTTCGCTTGCTTACTTCATACAGTTAATATTTGCGGAATGAAAGGTACAGTATTAACTCCTACTTCCTGTTTCAGCGTTGCTCATAATGTCATAACCATCTCTCCAGAGTCTCAGTTTTATGTCGGATTGATGTGATTGAAAAATGTATGATAGGTGCTAAAGGCCTGATTGACATGGCACTGAGATGTAAAATGCCATGAACGTTTATGGTGTGAAATAAAAGGAATGAATAAGCTGTGTGCTTAGTTGAGGAGACATAAAATCAATACCATGTTTACCGATCTGCCAGGTGCTAATATATATAATATAATGCTCTGTATTTATCAGACTCACCACACTAAGTTGTACTTTTATTTTTTGGGAAAGGGCTCGTAAGTAAGCATTTCATGGTAAAGCCTGATGTATTCAACGCATGGGACAAATACAACTTGATTTGATTTGATACTCTTGATGTACTATTGTACATAAAGTACATTTTCTTTCAACTCTACTACTAATAAATTGAACAGGATTTTAAGCACTTACAAATTCATAACATATTGTACGAATTGGAATTGGTAACATATCATACGAATTGCAGGACGTACAATAAATGTCACGCTCTGGCCATAGAGAGGCTTTTATTCTCTATTTTGGTTAGGCCAGGGTGTGACTAAGGTGGGCATTCTAGTTTCTTTATGTCTATGTTTTCTTTTTTTTCTTGTTTTCTGGCCAGTGAGGCAGTTGTGTATCGTTGTTTCTGATTGGGAATCATACTTAGGCAGCCTTTTCCCTACCTGTGTTTTGTGGGTAGTTGTTTTCTGTATAGTTTATTTACCTTACAGAACTGTTCGTTTTTCTCTTTGTTATTTTGTTTGAGTGTTTTTTTTTTCATGAACACTTACCACTTCAAGGCCTCCAGTGGTGATCCATGGCCCGGAGCCTCCAGTAATGATCCATGGTCCGGAGCCTCCAGTGATGATCAATGGTCCGGAGCCTCCAGTGATGATCCATGGCCCGGAGCAATGCCCAGAAAAAGCATAATCTGAGTTCGGCGCTCAGAGCCCAAAACAGTCAAAATACATATCCGCCATGTTGCGCATGTAACAGTATAACTTTAGACCATCCCCTCGCCCATACCCGGGCGCGAACCAGGGACCCTCTGCACACATCAACAACTGACACCCACAAAGCATCGTTACCCATCGCTCCACAAAAGCCGCGGGCCCTTGCAGAGCAAGGGGAACTACTACTTCAAGGTCTCAGAGCAAGTGACGTCACCGATTGAAACGCTATTTAGCGTGTACCACCGCTAACTAAGATAGCCGTTTCACATCCGTTACACGCAGTCAGTCAGAAGTAGCATTATACATATTCACTTACATTTGATGATCTTCATCAGAATGCACTCCCAGGAATTCCAGTTCGACATAAAGTCCATCAATTATGTGCAAATAGCTTCTTTTGTTAGGGCGTTTGGTAAACAAATCCAAACGCTCGTTCAGGTCCAGTCGGACGAAAAGTTCAAAAAGTTATATTGCAGGTCGTAGAAACTTGTCAAACTAAGTATAGAATCAATCTTTAGGATGTTTTTATCATAAATGTTCAATAATAATAATAATGTTCGAACCGGAGAATTCCATTGTCTGTAGAAAAGCAATGGAACGAGAGCTACCTCTCATGTGAAATGCGCGTGACTGAGAACGAGGCTGCTGCCAGACCCCTTAGTCAAACAGCTCTCATCCTTCACAGTAGAAGCCTGAAACAACGTTCTAAAGACGGTTGACATCTAGTGGAAGCCGTAGGAAGTGCAAAATGACCCATATCCCACTGTGTATTCTATAGGGGCTGAGTTCAAAAACTACAAACCGCAGATTTCCCACTTCCTGTTTTTTAATTATTTCTCAGGTTTTTGCCTGCCATATGAGTTCTGTTATACTCACAGACATCATTCAAACAGTTTTAGAAACTTTAGCGTCTTTTCTATCCAATACTACTAACAATATGCATATATTAGCATCTGGGACTGAGTAGGAGGTCGTTTACTCTGGGCACGCTATTCATCCAAAAGTGAAAATGCTGTCCCCTCTCCCAAAGAAGTTTTAATCAATGATTAGCGGTTCGTTTTTATCCACCACGTGCATTTAGTTGTTTTGTTTTCAACACCATCCTTCATAGCTGGCCTAAACGTCAGTTTTGAGCAGGGCATTCGTTGGGCTATTAAATTGCTAATAAAGTGCCGACTCCTCCCACCCGGGCAACAGCCGGGTTACTGGGCCACGCAAAACTAGCTTGCCCACTCTAATAAGGGCCCTCCACACTGTTAAATTAACATTGGCACATTTTTGGGACACTTTCAGGACTTCCAAACTAGAGTAAAGACAGAGGAACATTTGCCAGGTTATTTGCCTAAAACACAACTGTAGATCATGTTGTTTGACAATTCCTCGCAGTGGCTGATGCAACATGCACCATGGCAACAGAACATCCTATGACTTCACTAATGTACAGAATGTGTGAGTGTGTTATATTACCTAAACGCCTGTGATAAGTGATTTGAAAAAAGAATAGCACAGTTCAACCACGTTTACAATATATCCTTACTCGCATCACCAAAATAGGCTCTTTCATTTTGGATTGAAAACAAGTTCAGTTACCCATGAGCCACTGGGCCCACCAGATAATGAATCAGATGTGAAGTACTGTGTTTATTCTGTAGGGCATGAGACTCCTACCGTGCAGCTAGAGAAATGGGGTCATCTTCCCTTTACCCCCATATCCAACCCTGTCCCCTCTCCATGCAGTGACACAGGGGATGGTACCAGAGGGCACGTGGAAGGGTGGCAGCTCCGCTTGGTCGGTCAAGCGCAACGGATACAGGGAAGAGCGCAAGCCCCCCGGGGTGGGGGAACATCCCAGCCCGATGAGGAACAACACTGTCACCTCTCTCCTCCCCACTGGGTTATTGATGTAGCCCTCCCACGCTCTACAGCTCTACCGCTCATGACCTAGCTCTCTCCAGAATAATATTCAATGTTACTGTGTTACTAAATGGCACACATATACTGTATATTGTGAAATGCATTGGCTTATATCAGATCCGCCTTTTACGGATACTGTAGGCATCTATCTATGTGGTCAACAGCAGACACTAGCTATTGGGTGAAAACGGAATATATCCATTCATGTCTCATATATACAATTGAGGGGAATTTTTACAGTGGGGTACCCGATAGGTCAGACATCTGTCCTGGGAGAGGTGGAAGAATCATATGAAAAGTAATATGAACACAGAGTTGGGGTACGTGATGACAGTTTGTGAGTATTCCAAATCCATAAGGGAAGACTGAAGAAAGATAGGAGGGGAGCATGGCAAAGTACAATTACTATCGTCATACAAAGATAATGTGCTGTGTGTGTGTGTATCAGCTTAGAGACGCTGCGCCGATTAAAGTGAATGCCTGTTATACTCACTGACACTTCTCTCGCTAGGGACATGTGAAGCTCTGTAAACAATCATAGAAAAGTCTTGTTCCATTTCATTCTGATAATCTTTAATTTAGTCGAATTTTAAGAGGCACTGGCAGAAAAACAATAGAGTACAGAGAAACGAGGTTAGGAGCAGAGCAAATAAAATGTTAGAATCTGAACTATTCTTTCAGAGTAAATACTGTGTCATCGTAAGTGACATGTAACTAATATGTCAGCATAGGCGACATGTAACTAATATGTCAGCATAGGCGACATGTAACTAATATGTCAGCATAGGTGACATATAACTACAAAGGTTAAATAGCACAATTGTTTGACATATTCAAATGATACCATGTCGTTGTTTCTCGATGAAAGAGATGCCTCGCAGGGAGATGCAACACATTCAACTAACCAGATTTTCATTTTACTGCTATAACCATATTGACAGGGCAACAGAACCTGGTCCTGGGTTGGAAGACAAAAGTTATTTTTCACTGGGAGGATTAATAGACTCCATATTGGGATCTAATGATCACCTGTGGAACAATGAAACCACAGTGCCGTGACTCTGTGACAGTCTCTTCATGGATGTAACACCACCACCTGCATCTCTCTCTCAATAACAAATGCACCGCAATCACCATATATTAACCTTTGCGCTTTCATGGCCTACTGTCATCCACCAATACTTAACAGTAGGTGCATATTTTATTAAAACGGATTTGGAATAACAGGAACTAGTTTTTATTGATTTCTCGCTAAATTGTCTTTTATTCTAACTCAGCTCCACTAGAAAATAGTGCTGATATCTTGACAAATGTTTAAAAGTACTCAATAGATTTGGTAAGAATGGTGAGAAGATAGGATTATTTGTAGGCTTCAGGGATAGAATAGAAAATATATTTTAACTGCTTTTCAGCAATTTTGTAAGGAGAACACAATGAAAGCGTTCACCCATTGTGCCTTTGGAAAATCACAATCAACTCTCAATCTGCCCGCAGTTGACGTGCCAAGCTGTAACCTTGTATGAAAATAAGGGACAATGGAAATGAGTTAGATAGACAGTAGAGTTTTTACATTTACCAAAGGACAGAGGAATATATAAGTTGCTGTCACTGTGCTGTTGTTACACTGTGAAAGTTTGAAGTCTGCGTTAAAAAGCATAGATACGGTTGTTGTCGGAATCGCAAGCTGCATACGTGAAACAATGGAGATTTTACATATCCAACTAGGGAGAAAAGATTTCTGGAGGTTTTATATGAATCAGATTTAGGTTCTGAGTTGACGGGTTTTGATATGTGATTTGGAGGGATAACTAAAGAAACTCAATAGAAATACCTGAAGTTTTAAATCCTCAATACCTTTTGAAACTAAATTTGCTGTAACAAATCTTTGAGAAAGGGGGATCGATATTGGACCTTAAGGGACTGTTAATCATTTGTTTACCTGTGAATAAAGGCAGGACAGCATGCAAGGACAGCATGTTCTCGATGTAGCGGCAATAAGATAATGGCATTTTTGAGTGGCTGGAGAACCCGCTTTGTCTCACTCATTGGGTTATTGACACCAGGGGCGTCGTCTCCTTTTCTCTTGACGCTGGTGGATTCTGTTAGGCTAACGTTAGCATAACGTTCACCAGGGTCATATTCAAATAGAAAAGCAAACGTTTCTTATTGGACAAGTTCAGGTAGTCACTCCATGTTTCAGTCCACGTTCTTCCGTTTGGTGGCTAATGAACACGACCTACAGTGCCTTCAGAAAGTATTCACACCCTTTTTTTGCAGTTTGTTGTTTTGCAAAGAGGGTTTCAAATGGATTTCATTGAAATATTTTGTCAACGGTCTACACAAAATACTCTGTAATGTCAAAGTGGAAGAAAAATTCTAACATTTGTTAAAAGATAATGAAAAATAAAACACTAATATCTTGATTGGATATGTATTCAACCCCCTGAGTCAATACACTTTAGAATCAATTTTGGCAGCGATTTCAGCTGTGAGTCTTTCTGGGTAAGTCTCTAAGAGTTTTGCACACTTGGATTGTACAATAATTGTCCATTATCCTTTTAAAATTATTCAAGGTCTCACGCCCTGATCTGTTTCACCTGTCCTTGTGATTGTCTTCACCCTCTCCAGGTGTCGCTGATTTTCCCCAGTGTATTTATCCTTGTGTTTCCTGTCTCTCTGTGCAAATTCATCTTGTATGTTTTTTCTAGTCCTCCCGGTTTTGACCCTTGCCTGTTTTTGGACTCTGTAACCGCCTGCCTGACCATTCTGCCTGCCTTGACCACGAGCCTGTCTGCCACTCTGTACCTCCTGGACTCTGAACTGGTTTTGACCTTTTGCCTGTCCATGACCATTCTCTTGCCTTGACCTCAAGCCTGTCTGCCACTCTGTACATCCTGGACTCTGAACTGGTTTTGACCTTTTGCCTGTCCATGACCATTCTCTTGCCTCCTCCTTCTGGATAATTAAACATCTTAGACTCCAACCATCTGCCTCCTGTGTCGGCATCTGGGTCTCACCTTGTGTCATGATACAGGGTGTATCAAGTTGGCTGTTGAATATTCCTTGACAGCCATTTTCAAATCTTACCATAGAGTTTAAGCCAATGTAAGTCTAAACAGTAACTAGGCCACTCAGGAACATTCAATGTTGTCTTGGTAAGCAACTCTAGTATAGATTTGGCCTTGTGTTTTAGGTTATTGTCCTGCTGAAAGGTGAATTTGCCTCCCAGTGTCTGGAGGAAAGCAGACTGAACCAGGTTTTCCTTGAAGATTTTGCCTGTGCTTAGCTCTATTGTGTTTCTTTTTCTCCTAAAAAACTGCCTAGTACTTGTCTATGACAAGCCTACCCATAACATGATGCAGCCACCACATGCTTGAAAATGGTGAGGGATCTGTGAGCTGAAAAATCATTTTTATTAACAAACGTTTTATTAACAAACATTATTTTTATTAATAAATTGCTTACAGACATTTTTGGGGGGCGTTTTACAGCAAATTTCCTGCAATTCTACACTGTTTGCCAGACTAATTTACAACATTTTTTAAACTGCATAGGTTAATTGATTGTCAGTGAGTAACATATAACAAGACGGAAACTGCTGCAACCAAAAATTGAAATTGCACAACCAAAATTGCACTTTGTGTATTCTACTATTCTAACTCAACAGTAAGTTGAGTCCCCAACCTCCCCCACCCCTCAATTTTTTTGTGTAACTTTTAATTGGAGAAGGTTAAAGGGAAAAAAATACAGAGGTTTGGTGTCCTCATATGTAGCTACAGCCTTACCTCTTTTCATCTGTACACGTGTAATATCATATAATTGGTTTGGTCGATTAGTGATGAGATGTCAGTGAGGTTTAGGATTGCTGAAAATGTGTGGTGTGGTAAGTGTATACATAAATGTTGTCTCCTGGATCTATGTTTCCAAAGATGCTAAAATGCAGCAATCCTACTTCCTGTTGTTATTAATGCGGTGCGATCTTAAAATGTTTTCTGTTTTTCACATTCTGCTTCTGGCTTTCAGGATTATATTTGTTGAATATTCCCAGACTGTGTACTAAACCTAGTGCCTACACTATCCATCAATGCATGGCATGATCTGTTTAAAAAAGCATTTTGTCCAATTATATATTGTCCTGGTACGTCCTAATAAATTCACAACGACCAGCCTCCTCCCAGACTTCCACACTCCAAATGTAAACCAATCCCAGGTCATTTCCTCCTCCTGTGTTGAAAGTAGAAGTGTGGTTCCATAGCTAGCAAACCTCCATCTCTGTATTACTGGTTTATCCACACAGAGGTAGGCTAATTTCCCCCTGTGTCCCTCAGCGTTTCGCCTGTCATAGCTACTTTGTACACTGTATGTCAAATCACACTGATGGGCATTCGATGTAAAACACTGTATGAATGCATGACTAGAGAAACAAAAGGGAATCTCTTTATGCTAAAACCTCTCCACGCCAACCGTCTCCCTTAGTTGTAATTTCCTCTGGCTTTGCTTCTTTTGATACTAATCTACTCCTGCTAGAGTATCCCTCCTTTGTTTACGGTAGCAAAGCACTTCTCTGACTGCTCGATTTTCAGTGTTGAGAAGCTACTGTGAAAATATACAGTGCATTCTGAAAGTAGCCATTACCCCTTGACTTATTCTGTTTTATATTTGTAATACATTTGCAAACATTTTTGCTTTGTCATCATGGGGTATTGTGTGTAGATTGATGAGGGGGAAACTCTTTACTCAGTACGTTGTTGAGGCACCATAGGCAATGATTACAGTGTTGAGTGTTCTTGGATATGATGCTGCAAGATTGGCACAACCTGTATTTGGGGAGTTTTTCCCATTCTTCTGTGAAGATCCTCTCAAGCTCTGTCAGGTCGCATGGGGTCCGTTGATGCACAGCTATTTTCAGGACTCTCCAGAGATGTTCGATCGGGTTCAAGTCCGGGTTCTGGCTGGGCTACTCAAGGAAATTCAGAGAATTGTCCCGAAGCCACTCCTGCATTGTCTTGGTGGGGTGTGCGTAGGGTCGTTGTCCTGTTGGAAGGTAAACCTTCGCACCAGTCTGCGCTCTGGAGCAGGTTTTCATCAAGGATCTCTCTGTACTTTGCTCTGTACATCTTTCCCCCAATCCTGACTAGTCTCCCATTCCCTGCCACTGAAAAACATCCCCACAGCATGATGCTGCCACCACCATGCTTCACCGTAGGGATGGTGCCAGGTTTCCTCCGGATGTGACGCTTGGCATTCAGGCCAAACAGTTCAATCTTGGTTTCATCAGACCAGGGAATCTTGTCTCTTATGGTCTGAGAATCCTTTAGGTGCCTTTTGGCAAACTCCAAGCAGGCTGTTATGTGCCTTTTACTGAAGGGTGGCTTCCGTCTGGCCACTCTACCATTAAGGCCTGATTGGTGGAGTGCTTCAGAAATGATTGTCCTTCTGTAAGGTTCTCCCATCTCCACAGAGGATCTCTGGAGCTCTGTCATAGTGACCATCTGGTTCTTGGTCACCTCCCTGACCAAGGCCCTTCTCTCCCAATTGCTCAGTTTGGCTGTGCGGCCAGCTCTAGGAAGAATCCTGGTGGTTCCAAACTTCTTCCATTTGAGAATGATGGAGACCTCTATGTTCTTGGGGACCATCAATGCTGCAGACATTTTTTGGTACCCTTCCCCAGATCTGTGCCTCGACACAATCCTGTCTCGGAGCACTATGGACAATTCCTTCAACCTCATGGCTTGGTTTTTGCTCTGACATGCACTGTCAGCTGTGGGACCTTATATAGACAGGTGTGTGCCTTTCGATTTCATGTCCAATCAATTGAATTTACCACAGGTGGACTCCAATCAAGTTGTATAAACATCTCAAGGATGATCAATGGAAACAGGATGCACCGGAGCTCAATTTAAAGTATCATAGCAAAGGGTCTGAATACTTATGTAACTAAGGTATTTTTATTTTTTATTTTTATACATTTGCAAACAAATCTAAAAAAATGTATTGTGTGTAGATTGAAGAGGAGAAAATGTAATTTAATGCATTTTAAAATAAGGCTGTAACATAACAAAATGTGGAAAAAGTGAAGGGGTCTGAATACTTTTCAATTGATACCAATTACTTCACACTTGAAGAAGTTAAACTACACTAAAGCTACCTTTAAGAAAAACGTAGTTTAGGGAAAGGAAGGGAAAGGGGGATATCTAGTCAGTTACTTCTCATCACATCTAAATCTGAAAGTTCATAGACTACACATTGCAAGAACAGATCACTCTGCAGTCAGATGTTCTTGCCTACTTCACCCATATTTTATTTTTGCAAAAAATGTAGTTTGTAGTTCCAGTAATTAGCTACACCGCTACATGTCAAAAAATACATAAACTACTGAAAACACCTCCAAGATTAGAATTTAGTTCAACTACCACCAAGCTACTGCAAAATGCAATTACATTTCTAGTTTAATTACATGTAGTTCACCATTCCCCAACACAGTTGATTTGTTTTGGTTCTCTCTTCCCATCTGCCCCCAACAATCTCTTTCCCTCACACAATTTCTCTCCATTTGTCACGCTCACTCCTCATATCCTCTCACTGCTGAACTCTGACTGTGCTCGTTGGTGTTGAAGGCGGGCTGCTAAAATTGCTCACTTATCCCCACTCTGTGGGTTAAGGCAGTGACGTACCGTGAGGTCGGTGGCTGGGTAAGCCCTGGCTATTATCAAAGCCAGCTTTACTCACAAATAAACCTTGATGAAGCCCAAGTTCTCCATACAACAGATAGCACCAAAAACCAGAGTGACAAAGGTTATTAACCAAAATCGACAAACAATTTTCACCAAATGTAAATACCAATGTAGCCAAGATGCACAAGTGATAATTTCCGATGGTGGAATATTTCAATTTAATCTGACCAAATTACACATGAATCAAATCAGCTCAGCCATCGACCGAAGTAGCATTCACAGTTACACTAAAATACCAATATACAGTATATGGACACCTTTGATCTGAATAATTCGCAACTCACATTTCATGGCTAACATCACAAAAAATGATGCATGCGCATCTATGAGGCCAGAATGTGTGCATTGTTATGATTCTGAATGGTCAGCTAGCTAGCGTCGATGACAAGAAGGATGTCACGTCTATGCTAATTTGACTCAAATTCGCTAGCTTCAGTGGCTAATCAACAACTGTAACGATGTATTTGAGAGACAACAAGTGCACATTGTGCAAATGTATTTGTTTTCAATAAACATTTGGAGACAAATTATAGCTTACATGTTGTCAAAAGTCTAAGCCAATGGCATCTATTTTGCCCCATAGTTGCACACACATCAGTTTTGTTGCTAAACAACCATCCTGTCTATACCCTTTCACAATGCATTTACAATTCTTCCAATGTTCGGCTCACGCAAACACATAATATTATTATGTGAAATATTATTAAACACATCATCAAGGTTAAAAGAGAATTTTAACAGCAATTGAAATTGAACAAATACTTAATTTCCACCATAATTGGCAAATAAATTCAGAAAAAATCCTACAATGTGATTTTCTGGATTTCTTTTCTCTTTTTGTCTGTCATAGTTGAAGTGTACCTATGATGAAAATTACAGGCCTCTCTCATCTTTTTAAGTGGGAAAACTTACACAATTGGTGGCTGACTAAATACTTTTTGCCCCACAGTATGTTGATGTTGTGGGTGGTGCTAGAGATGATGAATATGCAGTTGAAACATTTTGAAGTTTCCCTTTATGATAAGGTGCCACCCTTTTCACCCTAAATAAACTGATGAATTAATGAATGGCAAGTGCGAAGACTCATGCTATTGAGGACAGACAACAATAACAAACAACAGACTACAGTGATGGGGAGGTATTGTTGAAGAGGTGTGACTGTGCAATATATTCCCCTCTCAAATAAAACCAATGAGGTGGTATGGCATGTCTGCCCCCCTCACGCTGGGATGAGCCCCTGATTCCTTTTTGCATAATGGGACGGATTGCTGTTGCTCCCCGGAGGTGAGACCAGCCGGCACATAGCAAGCTGTCCAGCCTCCTGAGATAAATAGAGGGAGGCACCCAGACAAAAAATAAAGGTTCCAAAAGGGTTCTTCGACTATCCCCATAGGAGAATCCTTTTTGGTTCCAGGTAGAACTCTTTTGAGTTCCATATAGAACCCAAAAGGATTCTACCTGGCACCAAAAGGGTTCTACCTGGAACCAAAAGGGTTCTACCTGGAACCCAAAGGCTTCTTCAAAGGGTTCTTACATGGGAACTGCCAAAGAACACTTTTAGGTTCTAGATAGCATATTTTTTTCTAAGTGTGCAGGACAGAGAATGAGAGAACACCCATATGCATGCAGATGCACACACACACAACTACCGACATACATGTATGTAGGCAGGAATGCACGCAGGCAGGAATGCACACATACATTGATGCACCCACAAACACAATCACAGACACACAAACACACAGACACACACACACAGACACACACACTCACAGCCAGAGTCTTGTGTGGATCTCAAGCACATTTAGATCCATAGTACAGAAGTGGTGTCCTCAAAACATACTGGATCAAGACAAAATTAAAGCAGAGAGAGAGTTTAGCCTTTTTTCATTAGCCAGGGTGCATCAAGAAGCCTATTCACCTGGGCTTTTACGAGCCATCTCCAGGGTAACGCTGCCACTAGCGTACATACTTTAAGCGGCAAGAGGAAACGCACCACCTGAACCCAGAGTGCAATCATTTTCATTTGGGGATTAACACCAGAGTCGTGTTGCGTCTATCACTTGAGCTATGGGTTTTCATCAGGTTACGACATAGAGATTAAAATAAATGTGTTTTCTCTGAGATTCAGGGCCTATTTAAGTTGCAGAACACAGCACTGGAGGGAGAGCAAATCAAATCAAACTTTATTTGTCACATGCGCCGAATACAAGTATAGACTTTACTGTGAAATGCTTACTTACAAGCCCTTAACCAACAGTGCAGTTCAAGAAGAAGAAAATATTTACCAAGTAGACTAAAATAAAAAGTAGTAATAAAAACTTCCGGTTCTGACAGAGCTGGCTGCCTCGCTTCGCGTTCCTAGGACACTATGCAGTATTTATTTTTTTACGTGTTATTTCTTACATTGGTACCCCAGGTAATCTTAGGTTTCATTACATACAGTCAGGAGGAACTACTGAATATAAGAGCAACATCAACTCACCATCATTACGACCAGGAATATGACTTTCCCGAAGCAGATCCTGTTTTCTGCCTTCCACCCAGGACAATGGATCGGATCCCAGCTGGTGACCCAAAACAACGACGTCGTAAAAGAGGCAAACAAAGCGGTCTTCTGGTCAGGCCCCGGAGACGGGCACATCGCGCACCGCTCCCTAGCATACTACTCGCCAATGTCCAGTCTGTTGACAACAAGGTTGATGAAATCCGAGCAAGGGTCGTATTCCAGAGAGACATCAGAGACTGTAACGTTCTTTGCTTCACGGAAACATGGCTCACTCAAGAGACTCTATCGGAGTCGGTGCAGCCAGCTGGTTTCTTCACGTATCACGTCGACAGAAACAACCATCTTTCTGGTAAGAAGAGGGGCGGGTGGGTATGCCTTATGATTAACGAGACATGGTGTGATCATAACAACATACAGAAACTCAAGTCCTTCTGTTCACCTGACTTAGAATTCCTCACGATCAAATGTCGACCGCATTATCTACCAAGGGAATTCTCTTCGATTATAATCACAGCCGTATATATTCCCCCCCAAGCAGACACATTGATGGCCCTGAACAAACTTTATTTGACTCTATGCAAACTGGAAAACACATATCCTGAGGCTGTATTCATTGTAGCTGGGGATTTTAACAAGGCTAATCTGAAAACAAGACTCCCTAAATTGTATTGGCATATCGATTGCGCGACCAGGGCTGGTAAAACCATGGATCATTGTTTTTCTAACTTCCACGACGCATATAAGGCCCTCCCCCGCCCTCCTTTCGGAAATGCTGACCACGACTCCATTTTGTTGCTCCCAGCCTACAGACAGAAACTAAAACAAGAAGTTCCCGTGCTCAGATCTGTTCAACGCTGGTCCGACCAATCTGATTCCATGCTTCAAGACTGCTTCGATCACGTGGATTGGGATATGTTCCACATTGTGTCCAACAACAACATTGACGAATAAGCTGATTCGGTGAGCGAGTTCATTAGAAAGTGCATTGACGATGGCGTACCCATAGCAACGATTAAAACATTCCCAAACCAGAAACCGTGGATTGATGGCAGCATTCGTGTGAAACTGAAAGCCCAAACCACTGCTTTTAACCATGGCAAGGTGACCGGAAACATGACAGAATACAAACAGTGTAGCTATTCCCTCCTCAAGGCAATCAAACAAGCTAAGCGTCAGTATAGAGACAAAGTAGAGTCGCAATTCAACGGCTCAGACACAAGAGGTATGTGTCAGGGTCTACAGTCAATCACAGATTACAAAAAGAAAACCAGCACCGTCACGGACCAGGATGTCTTGCTCTCAGACAGACTGAATCACTTTTTTGCACGCTTTGAGGACAATACAGTGCCACTGACACGGCCCGCAACCAAAACCTGCGGACTCTCCTTCACTGCAGCCGACGTGAGTAAAACATTTAAACGTGTTAACCCTCACAAGGCTGCAGGCCCAGACGGCATCCCCAGCCGCATCCTCAGAGCATGCGCAGACCAGCTGGCTGGTGTGTTTACGGACATATTCAATCAATCCTTATCCCAGTCTGCTATTCCCACATGCTTCAAGAGGGCCACCATTGTTCCTGTTCCCAAGAAAGCTAAGGTAACTGACCTAAACGACTACCGCCCGTAGCACTCACTTCCGTCATCATGAATTGCTTTGAGAGACTAGTCAAGGACCATATCACCTCCACCCTACCTGACACCCTAGACCCACTCCAATTTGCTTACCGCCCAAATAGGTCCACAGACGACGCAATCGCAACCACACTGCACACTGCCCTAACCCATCTGGACAGGAGGAATACCTATGTGAGAATGCTGTTCATCGACTACAGCTCAGCATTTAACACCATAGTACCCTCCAAACTCGTCATCAAGCTCGAGACCCTGGGTCTCGACCCCGCCCTGTGTAACTGGGTACTGGACTTCCTGTCGGGCCGCCCCCAAGTGGTGAGGGTAGGTAACAACATCTTCACCCCGCTGATCCTCAACACTGGGGCCCCACAAGGGAGCGTTCTGAGCCCTCTCCTGTACTCTCTGTTCACCCATGACTGCGTGGCCATGCACGCCTCCAACTCAATCATCAAGTTTGCAGACGACACTGCAGTGGTAGGCTTGATTACCAACAACGATGAGACGACCTACAGGTGAGGTGAGGGCCCTCGGAGTGTGGTGTCAGGAAAATAACCTCACACTCAACATCAACAAAACAAACTTTCCGTGGGAATTAACGGGAATATATGGGAATTAACGGAACTATATGCAAATTAATATTAATACCATTTAAATGTAGATGTTTTTTTTGCATTGGATACAAGTAGACATACTTCCAAATGATTAAATCCTTCCTTCCAAACAAATTGAACTTTAATTAAATGAGATCACTCTTCACATGGGATGATTTCACTGAACAACTAAAGAAATGGAATATTGAATGATCCCCAATGATCCATCGCATCTCCCAAAAACGTTTTCTACATACATCTGTAAAATGATAGTCTAGAAATTAAGCTTTGGTTGTCTTCCTCTCAGGCTTCCATATCTTCTCCCTGGACCTCCTCAATGTCCACCTCTTGACCATCAGACTCTGAGGCCTCATCTTCACTGTCACCTTCCAACCCTGTTGAGGATGGCTCCTTGTTAGGCTCAAAAAGCCTCAATTTTGCCCAGATGGCCACCAATTTTTCAACCCTTGTATTGGTCATCCTGCTGCGTGCTTTGGCGTGTGTGTTCCCAAACAAGGACCAGTTGCTCTCTGAGGCGACTGACGTTGGTGAGATTTGGAGGATGATGGAGGCAACAGGGGAAAGAGCCTCAGATCCACAAAGTCTCTTCCACCAGGTGGCTGATGAGATATGTTGTCACGACTGCCATATTGCATCTCCATCCCAAAGCCCTTGCATGGAAGTGTATTTCGACCAGATTGCCAAGAACCTTGCCCTCATCCAGGCCAAACACGGTAGTGATGACACCATAAGCCTTGTTGATCTCTGCACCAGACAGGATGCTCTTGCCAGCATACTTGGGGTTCAACATGTACGCTGCGGCGTATGAGCTTCAGGCAGAAGCCTTCACGCTTTTTGATGTATTTCAGAACTGTAGTTTCCTCTGCTTGGAGCAACAGTGAAGTGGGCAGGGCAGTACGGATTTCTTCCCTTACATCTGCAAGCAGAGTCTGAACATCAGACGGGATGGCATTGTCTCCCTCAATCCGTGCAATGGCAATTGCGATAGGTTTTAGGAGTTTCAGGCTGCTTACCACTCTCTCCCAAAATACATAATCCAGGAGGATCCTCTTGATGGGGCTGTCCATATCGGCAGACTGTGGTGTGGCCATTTCTTGGAGAGACTCCTTCCCCTCCAGGAGACTGTCAAACATGATGACACCACCACCCCAATGGGTGTTGCTGGGCAGCTTCAATGTGGTGCTCGTATTCCTCTTTTACTTTGCTTGGTGAGGTAGATTGCGGCTATGATTTGATGATCCTTCACATACCTAACCATTTCATTGGCTCTCTTGTAGAGTGTATCCATTGTTTTCAGTGCCATGATGTCCCTGAGGAGCAGATTCAACACATGAGCAGCACAGCCAATGGGTGTGATGTGAGGGTAGGACTCTTCCACTTTAGACCAAGCAGCCTTCATGTTCGCAGCATTGTCTGTCACCAGTGAAAATACCTTATATGGTCCAAGGTCATTGATGACAGCATTCAGCTCATCTTTGTTTGTAGAGACCGGTGTGTCTGTTGTCCCTTGTGTCTGTGCTCTTGTAAAATACTGGTTGAGGGGTGGAGATGATGTAGTTAATTATTCCTTTCCCACGAACATTCAACCACCCATCAGAGATGATTGCAATACAATCTGCTTTCTCTATGATTTGCTTGACCTTCACTTGAACTCTGCATCCAGAAAATGAGTAGGAAATGTCTGGTTGAAGGGGTGTATGCTGGGTGAAGAACATTCAGAAATCTCTTCCAATACACATTGCCTGTGATCATCAGAGGTGAACCGTTGCATACACAGCATGAGCAAGACATTCATCAGCATTTCTCTGACTACATTCCTCCATTGAGTCAAAAATACTTCTGATTCCAGGAGGACCATGAGCTGTTGCTATCGATAAGGTGTCTGATTCATCATGTTCACCTCGAATAGAAGTAGAGGGACACTTTTGTCAGAGTTTGCTTGTTGTGAGCGCTGAGGGAACTTTATGCACTTGGCCAGATGATTGTGCATCTGTGTTGCATTCTTCACATATGATTTGGCACAGTATGTGCAAATGTACACAACTTTTCATTCCACGTTAGCTGCAGTGAAATGTCTCCTCACATCAGACGTGGCATTTTCCTGTAAAGATTAGGAAAAAAAATGTAAAAGAAAAACCAAATACAATTCCATGTACAGATAAATAGTTAAGCAGTTAAATTAAACAACTCCTTTGTAAGATACATGTATGGAAACAGGTGAATTAACACTCCTCAGTTAGCAGGCTCAAGCAAGCTAAAAGCCACATGGTAGCAAAAACTAACTAGCAGAAATTGTTAACAAGTTAGAAATGATTTAAACACACTTTGCTGTAGGCTACTATTTACTAACAAATCATGTATGTTATATCAAATATATTCACCCCACCCAGTATTGTAATCAAATCTTACCAGAAAGCATGTAGTACTTGGCTCAGACAGTGTAGTAGTGTGTGCTCAATAGTGTCTCATTAGTGTGCAAGATCTTGAGACTCAGCTGTACATGTGATGGAAGAGTGCACTGCACATGTGATGGAAGGATGCACTGTGCATGCAGAGGGTTGCAATTCCATTGAATTGGGGATAGTTTAACCAAAATATGTCACAAGACCTAGAATTGCCTTGTGTGTATCCCACAAAAAAAGGTTCACTGTTATAAGCTAACTTAAGCAAAATTACCCACATTTCCAGGCTTAACTTCCCTTGGAATATTTCCGGAAAAAATTCCAGCCCTTTGCGACTCTAGTCACACCCTCCTCTAGTGCCTTTGAGTTGACTTCTCTCATCCCTCTCTCCAACACCTCCTCTACCACCGGCAGCAAAGTGCCTTTACAGCTTCTCTTAGATAGGCTGTCATATATATTTCAAAGCGTTTCATAGCGTATTCCAGCATTGTTGAGTGTGCATCCTCCAAAATGCAGGGCTTACTTCAAATGTCTTTACAGATGAGTTATTTTTTATTTTCCTTGTTGAATAAAACTTTAATTTCATTCTTGTTTAAAGAAAACAGTGTACAGTAGCTTATTGTAATATTTTTTATATATATAGTGAGGCCTGTTATTGTAACTCCTATTGAAAGGCATATATTTATATGACAATTTAAAAAATGCATATATTTTCATAGAAGTCTATGCAATTCATTGTTGTGGATGCTATCGAGTGTTAGCCACTCTTAACCCCTGTGTTGTCTTTAGGGTCAAAAATGATCTGCCACTATGTTTTTCGGCAGAGAAAACCCCCTAAATTATATTTTGTCAACTTGAATTTTGATTACTTTTCCTAGAGTGACCCCAACATGAGAAAAAGTGAAACATCGCTGTTGTTCATATTTCCATGAAAGCTGTACACCATCAGGGTACAAAGATTGTCTTAGAGTCACACACACACACACACACACACACACACACACACACACACACACACACACACACACACACACACACACACACACACACACACACAAACAATGTGAAATTGAAATTATGTGTGCTACTGATTGAACTCAGTTAGAAAGAACAAGCCTGAGCTCCCCCCTGCACTCCTCGCAACAAGGGGGGATACCTTCTCATCAAAGTTTGCCTTCACCCCACCATCACTCTAGTTTCTTACCTCCCAAAGAGGAACAAGAATGTGGTCCTCCTGAGCACACTGCACAAAACGGCTGAGATCAGTGATCGTGAAGACAGGAAGCCAGCCATCATCCTGGACTACAACCACAACAAGTAGGCGTGGACAACCTGGACAAGGTGATTGGAACTTACAGCTGCAGGTACATGACTGCTCACTGGCCCCTGGTCATCTTCCATCATTGATGTGTCCTCATACAATGCCTTTGTGATATGGAACAAGGATCCAGGCATCCTACCTGGATGCCTGATAAGCAGAACAAGAGTTCCTGGAGCAGCTGGGAAAGGCACTTGTAACCTCACACATTAAAAAAGGGAGTGCCTCGTCCGCACAGTAGCCTCTGCAGTGCATGTGAAAGCTTTTCAGGGGGCTGAATCTTGTCCTGATCCACCTGAGGCTGCAGCTGGGGCAGGCAAGAGGAGGAGATGCCAATTCTGCCTCCCAAAGAAAGACTGTAAAACAAATACTATGTGCTGCACATGTGAGAAATACATCTGCAAAGTCCATGAACTCCTCATTGTACAGTATATAAGACTATATCACTATGTTGCCAAAAAAGTTAAAGACTGTTATTGTCTCCCTTCAATAAAATGCATTCAAAACTACTTTCTGCACATTTTTGCTGCTTTTTTAAACTAAACTATACTATAAGCTTTCTTAAACTATACAAATCTCTTTAAAAAATGAACGTTTACACCTATGCAGTGCCTTTAGGAAAAATAATAATAATCTATAATAAACCATTCAAAAATCAAACTTTATTTTCCACATGCGCCGAATACAAGTGTAGACTTTACCATGAAATGCTTACTTACAAGCCCATAACCAACAGGGCAGTTCAAGAAGAATAAAATATTTACCAAGTCGGCTAAAATAAAAATAAATAATAAAAAGTAACACAATAAGAATAACGAGGCTATATACAGGGGGCACCGGTACAGAGTCAGTATGCAGGGCTACAGGCTAGTTGAGGTAATCTGTACATGTAGGTGGGGGCGAAGTGACTATGCAAGCCTGACCCCAGTGATGTACTGGGCCGTTCGCACTACCCTATGTAGCGCCTTACAGATGCCGAGCAGTTGCCATACCAGGCGGTGATGCAACCGGTCATGATGCTCTCAATGGTGCAGCTGTAGAACCTTTTGAGGATCTGGGGGCCCATTCCAAATCTTTTCAGTCTCCTGAGGGGGAAAATATTTTGTCATGCCCTCTTCACGACTGTCTTGGTATGTTTGGACCATGATAGTTCATTGGTGATGTGGACACCAAGGAACTTGAATCTCTTGACCCTCTCCACTACAACCCTGTCGATGTTAATGGAGGCCTGTTCGGCCCATCTTTTCCTGGTGTCCACAATCAGCTCATTTGTCTTGCTCACATTGAGGAAGAGGTTGTTGTCCTGGCACAACACTGCCAGTTCTCTGACCTCCTCCCTATAGGCCATCTGATCATTGTCAGTGATCAGGCCTACCACTGTTGTGTCTACAGCAAACTTAAAGATTGTGTTGGCATCGTGTTTGGCCATGCAGTCGTGGGTGAACAGGGAATACAGGAGGGGACACCCCTGAGGGGCTCCATTGTTAAGGATCTGCGTGGCAGACGTGTTGTTGCCTACTCTTACCATCTGGGGGTGGCCCGTCAAGAAGTCCAGGATACAGTTGCAGAGGGAGGTGTTTAGTCCCAGAGCCCTTAGCTTAGTGATGAGCTTTGTGTGCACTATGGTGTTGAACGCTGAGCTGTAGTCGATGAACAGCATTCTCACATAGGTGTTCCTTTTGTCCAGGTGAGAAAGGGCGGTGGGGAGTGCGATTGAGATTGCATCATCTGTGGATCTGTTGGGGTGGTATGCGAATTGGTGTGGGTCTAGGGTGACCGGGAGGATGCTGTTGATGTGAGCCATGACCAGCCTTTCAAAGCACTTCATGGAAACTGATGTGAGTGCTACGGGGCAGTAATCATTTAGGCAGGTTACCTTTGCTTCCTTGAGCACAGGAACTATGGTGGTCTGCTTGAAACATGTAGGTATTACAGACTCAGTCGGGGAGATGTTGAAAATGTCAGTAAAGACACTTGACAGTTGGTCTGCGGATGCTTTGAGTACATGTCCTGGTAATCCATCTGGCCGAACGGCTTTGTGAACATTGACCTGTTTAAAGGTTTTGTTCACATCGGCTACCGAGTGCGTTATCACACAGTCATCCAGAACAGCTGGTGCTCTCGTGCATGCTTCAGTGTTGCTTGCCTTGAAGTGAGGATAAAAGGTATTTAGCTTGTCTGGTAGGCCCGTGTCACTGGGCAGCTCGCGGCTGTGTTTCCCTTTGTAGTCCGTAATAGTTTTCAAGCCCTGCCACCTCCGATGAGCGTCAGAGCCGTTGTAGTAGGATTCAATATTAATCCTGTATTGACACTTTGCTTGTTTGATGGTTCGTCTGAGGGCATAGCGGGTTTTCTTATAAGCGTCCGGATTAGTCTCCCGCTCCTTGAAAGCAGCAGCTCTAGCCTTTAGCTTGATGCGGATGTTGCCTGTAATCCAATTTGGTAAAACTGATTTAAGTTTTCCTGCATTTAAAGTCCCCGGCCACTAGGAGCGCCGCTTCTGGGTGAGCATTTTCTTCTTTGCTTATGGCCTTATAGATTTGATTGAGAGCGGTCTTAGTGCCAGCTTTGCTTTGTGGTGCTAAATAGACGGCTACGAATAATACAGATGAGAACTCTCTTGGCAGATATTGTGGTCGACAGGTTGTCATAAGGTACTCTACCTCAGGCGAGCAATACCTCGAGACTTCTTTAATATTAGACATCGAGCACCAGCTGTAATTGACAAAAAGACACACACCCCCGCCCCTCGTCTTACTAGAGGTCTGTTCTACCGATGCATGGAAAATCCCGCCAGCTCTATCCTTCTCTTCGGACTCGTTAAACAAAAAAGTTTCTTCCAGTCCGTGGTGAGTAATTGCTTTTCTGATGTCCAGAAGTTATTATCGGTCAGAAGAGACGGTAGCAGCAACATTATGTACAAAATCATTTAAAAAAGCAATTACACAAAACACAAAAAAAATTACAAAATTGCACAATTGGTTGGGAGAATGTAAAACGTCACCCATGTTCCTCGACGCCATGACAGGTGTGTTGTAATAAAAATGAGTGGTGTCCACTGATTAAATGCAGGTGTGTTGTAATAAAAATGAGTGGTGTCCACTGATTAAATGCAGTCTTCCTGTATTGTGAATAGGGAAAAAACAGACATTCGCAAAGTTTTGATGAATGACAGGTTGTTTCTTCATGCAAAATTCATTTTCCAAACGTGAATACAGGTGGGCCCACCATGGAGGCTGACTCCAACCATCACCAGCCGTGACCAGCAGTGGCGGGCCAGGCCAGCCATATCTCACAAGCCAAATCCTTAAAACACACACACACGCACACGCGCACACACGCACGCGCTCACACACACACACACACACACACACACACACATACACACAAACAATGTGGGGAGGAAAAAAAAGCGGACTGAAATTGTTGGAAGCTCATCCCAATTTGTGTAAGTGCTTTGATTCAATCATGGAAATCAGTGTTTCACCTGCTTCTTCTGGGCCCAGGCGCGGCATCTCAGAATGCGTCGAGGTGTTAATAATATTTTACTTAAACACCATCTGTTCCCGATACCAAGGCGGAATACAAATCAGATCCGGCCTGCAACCGGAGCAATTAACTAAGGCAAGGTGTCGGGAAAGCCGGAGAGGCGGGAACCCAGCCCTCCTGCCCTCAGAGAAGAGTCCCAGATGTGATGCTTCAACTTCTTGTTACAAAAAGCGTTTTTCGGTTTCCCTCCTCCCCCTCTGTATCCCCATCTGCCTTGGCATGATTGGCGCCATGTATCATTTTTAGTTAGGGAGATTTGCTTTGAAATATATAAGCTTTATAAACGCCTGCCTCTTTTTATTTGAGTGTTGCGTGCTCAAACTCCGGCATCTGTCAGGTGAATGAGAAGCATGCAGGTTTTGCTCAAGTGAGAGCCAATTGCATTTGCCCTGCTATACCGGCGGATTTGTCACTATGGGGATCTTGTGTGTGTAGATATAAGAGGGATGGAGAGAGAAAGGAGAGGAGAGAGAAAGATGGAAAGAGAATGGAGGGGAGAGAAAGAGAGAGAGATGGAAAGAGAAGGGATGGGAGAAAGAGAGAGCGAGAGGGGGGAGAAGGAGAGAGAAGGGAGGGAGGAAAGAGAGATGGAAAGAGAAGGGAGGTGGAGAGAGAGGGAGAGAGAGAGAGAGAGAGAGGGGGGAGAGAGAGAGAGTGAGAGAGAGAGAGAGAGAGAGATTGAGAGGGGAGAGAGAGAGATGGAGAGAGAGAGTGAGAGAGAGATGGAGAGAGAAGGGAGGGGAGAGGGTGAAAGAAAGAGGGGGAGAGAGATGGAAAGAGAAGGGAGGTGGAGAGAGAGAGAGAGAGAGAGATGGAGAGAGAGAGAGTGAGAGAGAGATGGAGAGAGAAGGGAGGAAAGAGGGTGAAAGAAAGAGGGGGAGAGAGAGAGAGGGGGTAGAGGGAGTGAGCACATCCTCACTTCTCGGTGCTGCCATATTGAAAGCAGAGGAAAGGTATTCATGTGCATTTTCAAGTGTGCAGTGTGGCCCTGGGGGTGTGAGTGTTCACAAGTTCAAGGTCATGTGACATTGACCTTAAGGTGAGAGGGAAGCTGCAACCTTCAGAAGGCAATGTGATGCTAAGGCTGATACCAGTTGTCAGGTCATAAGTGTGAAGAAGTGAAAGACAGAAAAAGCGGTCAATGAGCTTCAACAGAGTCTGAAATAGACCATTAATGTACTTCTCCAAGAAAGCATGACAGCCTAAAAGGAAAAGTGTCCCTCCGTTTGAGGTTAAACTCTCTCAAGCACCATAACTGAACGATAAAAGTCCATTAGACTGTTATCAACAACTTAGCAAGTATTTTCTGTAAAGCAGTGGCTGATCAACATTGATACGAAACAACAACTCAGATCTGCCAACAACAACAAAAAAGCGACATGCCAAAAGAAACTAAACCGGCTCCCCAAATCTTTGTAAGTAGGATCCATTGAATTCCCATATTTATCATCTAAATATCCGATCAGAGCCCTGTCACGGATCAGTGAGGATGTTATTTGCTCTGAGAGGGAGCCTGGCCCTCTCAACATCAACTGGTCTGAAGGCCGTCCTATATTATTCATGGGGATCAATATGTTGTGGCTTTCAGGGGTGAGCCTCACGACTCTGTGCCCATATTAAGTATCCCCAGCCAACTGGCAGTTTCAAAAGAACAGCTATGGAGTTCTTTCATAAATTCTCTGGAGAGAGGTAGCCTCTAAGTGTTAATCTAGGATCAGTTTTTCCTATATGGTCTATCCTAACCTTGATTAGTAGGATTAAAATATACAAGTGGCCCTGGTATAGAACACTGCTTGATGTTACCACCAACTGTACCTTGGAGATAGTGTAGACATCACAAAACAACCACTAAATTCTGTATATCTCCTATTTCTTATCTGTATGAACAACCCACCCTCAAGACTGATTGCATGTCCACATAGACCACTTTGTAAGAGAGAGGTGAGTAACAGGGTACAGACAGTTGTCAAAATCAAATGAAATGTTATTGGTCACATACATACAGTGCCTTGCGAAAGTATTCGGCCCCCTTGAACTTTGCGACCTTTTGCCACATTTCAAGCTTGAACCAGAAAGATATAAAACTGTATTTTTTTGTGAAGAATCAACAACAAGTGGGACACAATCATGAAGTGGAACGACATTTATTGGATATTTCAAACCTTTTTAACAAATCAAAAACTGAAAAATTGGGCGTGCAAAATTATTCAGCCCCTTTACTTTCAGTGC
Organism: Oncorhynchus kisutch; assembly: GCF_002021735.2. NCBI lineage: Eukaryota > Metazoa > Chordata > Actinopteri > Salmoniformes > Salmonidae > Oncorhynchus > Oncorhynchus kisutch. The sequence continues at coordinate 47,081,617 of NC_034180.2, read as the reverse complement.
AGCAAACTCTCTCCAGAAGTTCAGTGAGGATCTCTGAATGATCCAATGTTGACCTAAATGACTAATGATGATAAATACAATCCACCTGTGTGTAATCAAGTCTCCGTATAAATGCACCTGCACTGTGATAGTCTCAGAGGTCCGTTAAAAGCGCAGAGAGCATCATGAAGAACAAGGAACACACCAGGCAGGTCCGAGATACTATTGTGAAGAAGTTTAAAGCCGGATTTGTATACAAAAATATTTCCCAAGCTTTAAACATCCCAAGGAGCACTGTGCAAGCGATAATATTGAAATGGAAGGAGTATCAGACCACTGCAAATCTACCAAGACCTGTCCGTCCCTCTAAACTTTCAGCTCATACAAGGAGAAGACTGATCAGAGATGCAGCCAAGAGGCCCATGATCACTCTGGATGAACTGCAGAGATCTACAGCTGAGGTGGGAGACTCTGTCCATAGGACAACAATCAGTCGTATATTGCACAAATCTGGCCTTTATGGAAGAGTGGCAAGAAAAAAGCAATTTCTTAAAGATATCCATAAAAAGTGTTGTTTAAAGTTTGCCACATGCCACCTGGGAGACACACCAAACATGTGGAAGAAGGTGCTCTGGTCAGATGAAACCAAAATTGAACTTTTTGGCAACAATGCAAAATGTTATGTTTGGCGTAAAAGCAACACAGCTCATCACCCTGAACACCTCATCCCCACTGTCAAACATGGTGGTGGCAGCATTATGGTTTGGGCCTGCTTTTCTTCAGCAGGGACAGGGAAGATGGTTAAAATTGATGGGAAGATGGATGGAGCCAAATACAGGACCATTCTGGAAGAAAACCTGATGGAGTCTGCAAAAGACCTGAGACTGGGACAGAGATTTGTCTTCCAACAAGACAATGATCCAAAACATAAAGCAAAATCTACAATGGAATGGTTCAAAAATAAACATATCCAGGTATTAGAATGGCCAAGTCAAAGTCCAGACCTGAATCCAATCGAGAATCTGTGGAAAGAACTGAAAACTGCTGTTCACAAATGCTCTCCATCCAACCTCACTGAGCTCGAGCTGTTTTGCAAGGAGGAATGGGAAAAATGTCAGTCTCTCGATGTGCAAAACTGATAGAGACATACCCCAAGCGACTTACAGCTGTAATCGCAGCAAAAGGTGCTTAAGTATTAACTTAAGGGGGCTGAATAATTTTGCACGCCCAATTTTTCAGTTTTTGATTTGTTGAAAAAGTTTGAAATATCCAATAAATAAAGTTCAAGGGGGCCGAATACTTTCGAAAGGCACTGTATATGTTTAGCAGATGTTATTGCGGCTGTAGCGAAATGCTTGTGTTTCTATCTCCAACAGTGCAGTAATATCTACTCCCTCAATCACACATAAAGTAGAGCGTTTTCAATACCTCTCAGTGTGTACTGTGCAGAAAGCCCCATCAACTACTACTACTGCTACTACTACCCCCACCACCACTACTACCCCAACGCTGCCACCGCCGCCCCCATCACCACCACTACTACTACTACTACTACTACCCCCACCACCACTACTACTACTACCCCACCACCACTACTACCCCAATGCTGCCACCGCCGCCCACATCACCACCACTACTACTGCTACTACTACCCCCACCACCACTACTACCCCAATGCTGCCACCGCCTCCCCCATCACCACCACTACTACTGCTACTACTACCCCCATCACCACCACTACTACTGCAACTACTACCCCCACCACCACTACTACCCCAATGCTGCCACCGCCTCCCCCATCACCACCACTACTACTGCTACTACTACCCCCATCACCACCACTACTACTGCAACTACTACCCCCACCACCACTACTACCCCAATGCTGCCACCGCCACCGCCGCCCCCATCACCACCACTACTACTGCTACTACTACCCCCACCACCACTACTACCCCAATGCTGCCACCGCCGCCCCCATCACCACCACTACTACTACTACTACTACCCCCACCACCACTACTACTACTACTACTACTACCCCCACCACCACTACTACCCCAATGCTGCCACCGCCGCCCCCATCACCACCACTACTACTGCTACTACTACCCCCACCACCACTACTACCCCAATGCTGCCACCGCCGCCCCCATCACCACCACTACTACTGCTACTACTACCCCCACCACCACTACTACTACTACTACTACTACCCCCACCACCACTACTACCCCAATGCTGCCACCGCCGCCCCCATCACCACCACTACTACTGCTACTACTACCCCCACCACCACTACTACCTCAATGCTGCCACCGCCGCCCCCATCACCACCACTACTACTGCTACTACTACCCCCACCACCACTACTACTACTACTACTACCCCCACCACCACTACTACTACTACTACTACTACTACCCCCACCACCACTACTACCCCAATGCTGCCACCGCCGCCCCCATCAACACCACTACTACTACTACTACTACCCCCACCACCACTACTACCCCAATGCTGCCACCGCCGCCCCCATCACCACCACTACTACTACTACTACTACCCCCATCACCACCACTACTACTACTACTACCCCCACCACCACTACTACCCCAATGCTGCCACCGCCGCCCCCATCACCACCACTACTACTACTACTACTACCCCCACCACCACCACTACCCCAATGTTGCCACCGCCGCCCCCATCACCACCACTACTACTACTACTACTACTACCCCCACCACCACTACTACCCCAATGCTGCCACCGCCGCCCCCATCACCACTACTACTACTACTATTACCCCCACCACCACTACTACCCCAATGCTGCCACCGCCGCCCCCATCACCACCACTACTACTACTACTACTACCCCCACCACCACTACTACCCCAATGCTGCCACCGCCGCCCCCATCACCACCACTACTACTACTACTACTACTACCCCCACCACCACTACTACCCCAATGCTGCCACCGCCGCCCCCATCACCACCACTACTACTGCTACTACTACCCCCACCACCACTACTACTACTACTACTACTACCCCCACCACCACTACTACCCCAATGCTGCCACCGCCGCCCCCATCACCACCACTACTACTGCTACTACTACCCCCACCACCACTACTACCTCAATGCTGCCACCGCCGCCCCCATCACCACCACTACTACTGCTACTACTACCCCCACCACCACTACTACTACTACTACTACCCCCACCACCACTACTACTACTACTACTACTACTACCCCCACCACCACTACTACCCCAATGCTGCCACCGCCGCCCCCATCAACACCACTACTACTACTACTACTACCCCCACCACCACTACTACCCCAATGCTGCCACCGCCGCCCCCATCACCACCACTACTACTACTACTACTACCCCCATCACCACCACTACTACTACTACTACCCCCACCACCACTACTACCCCAATGCTGCCACCGCCGCCCCCATCACCACCACTACTACTACTACTACTACCCCCACCACCACCACTACCCCAATGTTGCCACCGCCGCCCCCATCACCACCACTACTACTACTACTACTACCCCCACCACCACTACTACCCCAATGCTGCCACCGCCGCCCCCATCACCACTACTACTACTACTATTACCCCCACCACCACTACTACCCCAATGCTGCCACCGCCGCCCCCATCACCACCACTACTACTACTACTACTACCCCCACCACCACTACTACCCCAATGCTGCCACCGCCGCCCCCATCACCACCACTACTACTACTACTACTACTACCCCCACCACCACTACTACCCCAATGCTGCCACCGCCGCCCCCATCACCACCACTACTACTGCTACTACTACCCCCACCACCACTACTACCCTAATGCTGCCACCGCCGCCCCCATCACCACCACTACTACTGCTACTACTACCCCCACCACCACTACTACCCCAATGCTGCCACCGCCGCCCCCATCACCACCACTACTACTACTACTACTACTACCCCCACCACCACTACTACCCCAATGCTGCCACCGCCGCCCCCATCACCACCACTACTACTACTACTACTACTACCCCCACCACCACTACTACTACTACTACTACTACTACTACCCCCATCAACACCACTACTACTACTACTACTACCCCCACCACCACTACTACCCCAACGCTGCCACCGCCGCCCCCATCACCACCACTACTACTACTACTACTACCCCCACCACTACTACTACTACTACTATTACCCCCACCACCACTACTACCCCAATGCTGCCACCGCCGCCCCCATCACCACCACTACTACTACTACTACTACCCCCACCACCACTACTACTACTACTACTACTACCCCCACCACCACTACTACCCCAATGCTGCCACCGCCGCCCCATCACCACCACTACTACTACTACTACTACCCCCACCACCACTACTACTACTACTACTACTACTACTACCCCCACCACTACTACTACTACTACTACTACTACCCCCACCACCACTACTACTACTACTACTACTACCCCCACCACCACTACTACTACTACTACTACTACTACCCCAACCACCACTACTACCCCAATGCTGCCGCTGCCACCATCACCACCACTACTACTACTACTACTACCCCCATCACCACTACTACCCCAACGCTGCCACCGCCGCCCTCATCACCACCACTACTACTGCTACTACTACCCCCACCACCACTACTACCCCAATGCTGCCACCGCCGCTGCCACCATCACCACACTACTACTACTACTACTACCCCCACCACCACTACTACCCCAATGCTGCCACCGCCGCTGCCACCATCACCACACTACTACTACTACTACTACCCCCACCACCACTACTACCCCAATGCTGCCACTGCCGCCCCCATCACCACCACTTCCACTACCAACCCCATCACCACCACTACTACCCCAATGCTGCCACCGCCGCTGCCACCATCACCACCACTACTACTACTACTACTACCAATTGTGGATGCAGATATACACATTTTATAGTCTACCTTGTTTGGTGATTGGCAATAGTGTTGGCCAATCACCAGTCAGCACTACATTCCTGTTCTGTGTAACTGTCTTTTTGGGACAGTTGACTTTACGTATGTGTTAGGAATTTTATGAATACATGACTAAACAATATCCCCATTTCAAATAGAACTGTAACTAAGTAAACTTATACTCTGTTTCATTATATCTGATTAACAATAGGAATTCATAAGTGAGGGATTGTGGAGCCTGAAACAGGGGGTAATTAAATTAAATAAATACCATTCCAGACAGGTTGGAGAAGATTGGAAGTGTTTTTTGTTTGTTAAGTAAGCAGAAAGGGTAATTAACCTATGGTTGAACCGACTCAACTTAGCACTGGAATGTTCAGATAAGACTGTGTGTTTTCTTAGGTTTTCCATTAGCTGGAACTGTCTGCTGAAGCGTGATGGATGAAAACTTCTGAAGTTATCTCGAATGAACTTTTGAACTGTTTGGAGAAAGAATATTTTATGACCTGTGACGTCATATTTTGTATATAAACTGTTGTTTGTGGTTACATGGCAGCGCGCTCCGAGAATAAATACTATTATCTATTTTTGATAAGACTGTCTCTGTCTATTTAATGCAAATAAGAATCTTACAAATTCTCATAAAATAGACTAAGTGAATTCAATTAATGAAAACATATTGGTATAATGAAATTATAGTCCTCTCATCCTCTGCGTTGAGTATTTATCTTCAAAATATTATTATAGATGTCACCTTGTGGCTTGAATGTGAGTGTTGTTATTTGTTAGCTAACTAGGCTACCAGCTAACTAGGCTACCAGCTAACTAGGCTACCGGAGCGGCAGGGTAGCCTAGTGGTTAGAGCGTTGGACTAGTAACCGGAAGGTTGCAAGTTCAAACCCCCGATCTGACAAGGTACAAATCTGTCGTTCTGCCCCTGAACAGGCAGTTAACCCACTGTTCCTAGGCCGTCATTGAAAATAAGAATCTGTTCTTAACTGACTTGCCTAGTTAAATAAAGGTAAAATTAAATAAAAAATAAATAAAAAAATCCGAACAGTATGGCCCCGGCATAGAACACAGATTGTTCTGTGCTGGAGCTAGTCAGTCCATAAAAGTGTGTGTTGTTTGTGTACAATAAACGTCATGGAAAGAAGGTTTGTTGATGTCCTTCCACCCGCATCAGCTGTACAGTGAGTTATTAGTTAGCTAGAGTCACAGTGCTAGCCAGGTTAAGGTTAGCTGCTGAGGTGATTGAGCATTAGCGCACACTCGGTGAAGATCTCAAATCACAACAATATTGCCATTTCACATAACCATACCAAAATGTACCTACTCTACCTGCTTCATTCCTGATGAGAAAACGAACTGGAACAAGCTAGCTAGCCAAGTTTCCAATTAGCTAGTTAAGTTAGTAATTTAGTTATCTTATATTAACCAGTAATACAAAATGTGCCAAAACATTTTAAAATGTTAGATGTGTTAGCAATTGATGTTATTCTTCAATAACACAAACTCCAAAGCAAACCAGGGGGAGAAAAATAGGTTTATTTGAGAAGGACAAATCATAGATGTTATACTGGGATGTAGATGTTCAGTCTCTCCTGTCCTCAGCTTTTCTCCACAGAACAAAGGAACCGGATGTCATTTATAACCCCCCACACTAGCCTGGGGTTGACCAGTCAGAAGTCCTTGCAGCACAAATGGCCAAAAGTATCCTGCTCCCGACTCAATGTACAGACTGTAGCACACGTAGCACACATAGCTCTGAGTTCAGGAGTGACACTCCACAGATTCTAAATAGACGTTGAAGTGAAAACTCCTGTTTACAATTCCCTATTCCCTCATTTTTAGTCCTCTCATCCTCTGCGTTGAGTATTTATCTTCAAAATATTATTATAGATGTCACCTTGTGGCTTGAATGGGAGTGTTGTTATTTGTTCCCCAACTAGGCTACCAGCTAACTAGGCTACCAGCTAACTAGGCTACCTTGTACCCCCCTATCAGGCCTTGCTAGCTAGCTAGCCCTACTGGCTACCGGCCCTACTGGCTACCGGCCAGCTTCTCACTTATTTGTTTCTGGAGTTGTCAGTTCAACCACACACATCGTTTACAAACTCACTTGTGGCAGCAAATTCAAAAATGAAAGTTGTAACTCCACAGCAGAAAAGCGGTGATTATTTTTGCTAGGCTACCAGCTAATTAGGCTACCAGTTAAAGTGCTTTTAGCTTGTGGCTTGTGTGTGCCTTTATGCAGATGGAATACAAAAAGTTTAGCTAAGTTGAGAAAGAATTATATGAATTTAATATTTGTCAAATTATTGAACATGTCCTCAAAACTGAAATAAGCATCAGCAATTGTCCTTATTTAGCATATCAAAAAGCATATCACAATATTGATATGCATTGTATGTGCTGAGAAAATATACTGTGTAGGCCTACTGTCGGTATTTGTCATCATATAGAGAAAATAAGATGTTCAACAGGCCTATCTCAGCATATCTAATGAGTCAATATCCGGCCATACCATGATTGATATCCGGAGGGAATCAAAAAATGATTTGTGCATGAAAGAAAAATATGGATTTCATATTTGACAAATTGTTGAGCATGTGATGAAAACTCTGAAATGCTTCACAAAAATGGTCCTTATTTTCAGCATATCAAAACGCATGTCACGATCTGGATATGGACCTCAGCCAAGAGAAGCATACAGTGCTGTGGAAAAGTATTTCCCCTTTTCTAATGTTCTCTACGTTTGCATATTTATGATACTGAATGTTATCAGATGTTCAACCAATGTCTAATATTAGATAAACGTAACCTGGGTGAACCAATAACACAACAATTACATACCTATTTCATTGATTTCATAAACAAAGTTATGCAACACCCATTGCCCATGTGTGAAAAATAATTGCCCCCTTACACTCAATAATTGATTGTGCCACCTTTAGCTGCCATGACTCCAACCAAACGCTTCCTGTAGTTGTCGATCAGTCTCTCACGTCGCTGTGGAGGAATTTTGGCTTACTCTTCCATGCAGAACTGCTGTAACTCAGTCACATTTGTGTGTTTTCAAGCTTGAACTGCTCGTTTCAAGTCCTGCCACAACATCTCAACTGGGATTAGGTCTGTACTTTGACTAGGCCATTCCAAAACTTCAAATGTTTAGCTTTTCAGCCATTTTCATGGAGACTTGATTGTTTGTTTTGGATTATTCTCTTGCAGCATGACCCAGCTGCCTTTCAGCTTAAGCTCACAGACAGATGGCCTGACATTCTCCTGTGGAATTCTCTGATACAGAGCAGAATTAATGCTTCCTTCTATTAAGTCAAATCATCCAGGTCCTGAGGTAGCAAAGCATCCCCAACCATCACACTACCACCACCATGCTTGACCGTTGGTGTGAGGTTCTTTCTGTGGAATGCATTGTTTGGTTTTCGGCAGGCATAATGGGACCCATGTCATCCATATCTAGCCATAGGTATTGTCCATGGATCTCCCAAGTGGCACAGTGGTCTAAGGCACTGTAAATAAGAATTTGTTCTCATCTGATTTGAATAGTTAAATAAAGGTTCAATAATAATCCACAAAACTCAAAATAATAATTGGAAATGGTCTGTATTCTCTAGAACAGCCTTTCTTAAAGTATGGGTCGCGACCCAAAGTGGGTCGTGGACCTGTTAATGGTTGGTCGCGATGTGTCAGAGTAAATGTATAATTATTTAATGAATTACTGGAATTGATTTGGCCAAGTGCAACTGCGGTCTCTGGTCTGTGCGCTATCTGCGTAGCAGCGGGCTCTGCTCAGTTTGGCAGCTGCAGAGTGGGAGAGGGATATGCCCATGTGCATTGCGGTTTACAAGATCTTTTTTCTGCGACACACACTGCAGCGCTCTCGTTCAGCAGAATATGATGCGCTGTCAGCCACTGACTTGTCATTCTCACTCGCCATCACTCGCCGATGTCACCAAATGGACTCATGCTAGCAACAAGTTCTGACTGAGCTCAATCGTCATGAAAAGCCAATACACCAATGAGTTTCTGTCTCTTTCATACACACTTTGAGAAATAACGAGGAGCTCCCTCAATGTGTTTTGTGCTGGGAAGTGCTTAGTAATGAGTCAATCAAAATTAATAAATTCATATGTCCTGACCAAACATCCAGAGCATGACGGTATACCCAGTGAATTATTTTAGAACAGGGCAGAATCCTTCATGAAACAGTGTTTCCACAGTGGAAATGTAAGTCAGCTAGCAAGGCATTGTTGTCTTTTTATAACAGGTGATGATAAGAAGAAATAAGGAAGTACTAACTAACTCTCATAGTAGCACAAGTGAGTTTCTCTTTCAAACAATCCCCTGGTCTTGTACACAGCTAATAGCTAACATTCGCCAAAGCAAGCTAACTAGCTACTGATAGTGCAACCCTAAGTAACAGTACAGATGAAGATGAACGATTCAGGCCTACTGTAAATCTTACTGTAGAAATGATCAGGCCTACTGTACATCTTACTGTAAAAATTCTTGTTGAAAACAAGTCTAGGTTGGAACTGTTGCTGTTAAAATACAAGTCATCATTTTTATTCTGAACTGGAATAAACTGATTGAAGCAAGATACTTTTTGAGGCAAACACACACAGTTCTGGGTGACTCATCTACAGCAGGAAGCGGTCTCCTGCATAGCTGAGAAAGCGGTAGATGTTCTTGTCCAGTTTGGCACCACATACCCATGTCAGTCAGGCTTCTCAACTCTGGATTACTTAAAAAACAAGTACAGAAACAGTCTCAATGCTGAGCATGACCTCAGTGTTGTACTGTCAAAAACTGAGCCCAGAATAGACATGCTGGTTGAAAACTTCAACTAGCCACACACGTCTCATAACGACTGTGTGTATGTGTGTGTTTTCTGGTCTGATTGTTTTAAAAAATATTTTTATTTAGTTAAATTGAACCCTTATTTAACTAGGCGAGTCAGTTAAGAACAAATTCTTATTTACAATGATGGCCTACCCCGGCCAAACCTGGAAGACGCTGGGATAATTGTGCTCCGCCCTATGGGACTCCCAATCAAGGTCGGATGTGATTCAGCCTGGATCAATTAGTTTATTCCAGTTCAGAATATAAATTATGGCTTCTATTTTAACAGCAACAGCTCCAACCTAGACTTTCATTCGACAATCATTTCTACAGTACGATGTACTGTAGGCCTGATCATTTTTCATCTTTACTGTCACTTAGGGTTGCACGATCAAAAAGTCTGCATTCTGTTATGCATCTGTGTGATGTGATCAATCAGTTGCTTGTGCTTGTTCAGAATGAAAAATAGTTATTGAATTTTAACAGCAACAGTTCCAAACCTAGATAGATATGCAAGAGTTTTTAATGGGGGAAAATAAACATGAATAGCTATTTATATGGCTATTTCATTTAATTGTTAATTGTTTTAGGCATAAGGGTAATGAAATGTACCAATATTTACATATAGTTGCATATGTTCCTCAGCTTGGGTCCCAGGAAAACAGAATTTCTCATTTGGGTCTCAGGCTGAAAAAGTTTAATAGAATATCAAAATGTGTCATGTAAAGATATCCCCTAAAATGGATCCTTTCGCCCAGTGTTACAGCCATAACATTAACTTTGTTAATCGTCACACAGCATCTATCAGGTAACATAGCATCACCACCTTAGATTAGGAAGGTTCCATCTACACCTGCTGGCCCTGGAGACCCCAGTGACAGCCTAATCACCAACACTAATAGCAGTGTTGCTCCATGGGTAATTGGCGAACATGTTGCAACTGTCTCCGCCTCTATACTGTCTCCTGTATTTCCTCTCTTGGGCTCCCCTGAGAAGTCGTCCTCCTCCCCGGCTTGCTCTTCTAGGTATTCTGTAGGTATTCCACTTTAATTATGTCATAATTGCAGCTTTCCTCACAGTGAATGATGCTGGGGGCATCGAGGTGGCCTGGCAAATGAACTGGAGATCAAACCATGAGGACAAGATGATGGAAATGAAGATGCTGGAGACAAATACACAGGCTATTCATCAAGGCATACTGGATAAAGCCACCTTCGCTTCCTGGTGTTGGTGGTAATTGTTTTCCTTCACTTCGTTCTTAGTGTGACGATTTTTCTGAAAGATCAAAACAGAAAGTGCACATAAACACATCATTAGTACCAGGAAGTGTTGCAGCACCCTCTGCACCCCTACTTCGACTATACACATTCCTCCTCAGCTGCTTTTTGAAACATTGTGATACCAGCAGCCATTTCTCAGTTCAGCCGAAATCGGGCTGACGCTCATCTTGCTTTTGAAACTCTTCTTCTTCCTCTTTTTAATCCTTGGCTAAGGAGAGGGCCCGTGACCACTGCTGCTGATAGGGACAGAACTCGCCTTCCTTCGCAGCATCTCATTTGGAGTCTTCCTCTCCGCCGCAACCAACACCTCTCAATGAAGCTGTAAAAAAAACAAATAGGGGGCTTTTAGAGAAATTGCCTGCAGATTAATAACAGTTGGGCCAACTGGGGAAGAAAGTCCCCAGAACATAGGAGATTTAAATCGTCAGATCCCTAAATTGGAATGATTCAATAGGCTCTGACTCTCTAGCCAGCTTTAGGTGGAAAACCAGCTTTGTCAGTTAACCTGCCTGATAAGTCCTCTTTAGGCTCTTAGATGGGCGCCTAGTCGGCTACTGCATGACGTGAGGCACATGACTATTGATTTTTCAACTTTTCTGGAAAAGTAGAGAATTGAGGAATGATAGCATAATCTGGCACTGGGATAATTAACAATATGTGCATATAATTTTCAATAAGGAATAGATTACGCTCCAATGACAAACTGATTAAAAAGTGTGATAATAACTTGTAGAAAATATACGGTTTTGTTTGTCTTACATCCCTTTGAAAATATCAGGTGCAAACTTGCACAGGTGCCTGGTTGTGCTTATTGTCACATGCCGGCTCATAGCCTGTGGTAAAAATGAGGGGACGCGAACAACAGGTATAGGCCAATTAAATAATGTTCTTTATTGTAAACACAACTATTAACTTTAAACTAAGAAAAAGAAATGAGGTGTGGAAGTATCATAATTTAAGGTGTATGTAAAGTGCATGGATGCGTGAATCTGTGTGTGTGAATGACTGAGTGAAAACTATGTAAAACTACAAAGGAACAAACAAAACAGGTTCATACCTGGAGGAGCGGAGAGAGAGAGGTGATTAGTGACAGTTTAAATACTCTGATCCCAGGTGACTCCAATCACTAACGACCCTCCTCTGCCTGCAGGAGGAACCGCCCCTGCAATACAGAGGAGGAGCCGTGACATTATAGTGAATAGACTGGCTTTGTTTTGTTTTAAAAAATGCACACCTGAAAAAAAGGTCTGGCTCCATTGTTACAGTAGAGTGGTAAAAGTATCATTGTGTATAATACAATTCATTGCAGTAGGTGACAGTACAGTGTTGATGGTTATATCAACATGTTTTAGCAGAATAGACCAACAAAAGCAGGCATAACATCTGCACATGTAGCTTTACTGGCTACAGCTGGAAGGAGGAACGCGCACAGCGTGGCATTTCCATGGCAACATGGAAATACCCTGCATAGCAAAGGAACGCGTCTTCAGAGTACACCCTTAAAACCCTTAACCTCTCTGGGATAGGCGGCATAGGTGGGACGTAAATGTCTCACCTGGCCAATTGCCAGGAAAAATGCAGAGCGCCAAATAAAAATAAATGCTATAAACTTCAATCTTTCATTAAATCACACATGTACGATAACAAATTAAAGCTGCACTCGTTGTGAATCCAGATTTCAAAAAGGCTTTTCGGTGAAAGCATAAGAAGCTATTATCTGATGATAACACTATAGTAAACAAAGAGACAATAGCATATTTCAACCCTGCAGGCACCACACAAAACGCAGAAATAAAATATAAATAATGCCTTACCTTTGACGAGCTTCTTTTGTTGGCACTCCAATATGTCCCATAAACATCACAAATGGTCCTTTTGGTCGATTAATTCCGTCGATATACACTGCTCAAAAAAATAAAGGGACCACTTAAACAACACAATGTAACTCTAAGTCAATCACACTTCTGTGAAATCAAACTGTCCACTTAGGAAGCAACACTGGATTTGCATTGATGTGCAAATGGAATAGACAACAGGTGGAAATTATAGGCAATTAGCAAGACACCCCCAATAAAGGAGTGGTTCCGCAGGTGGGACCACAGACCACTTCTCAGTTCCTATGCTTCCTGGCTGATGTTTTGGTCACTTTTGAATGCTGGCGGTGCTTTCACTCTAGTGGTAGCATGAGACAGAGTCTACAACCCACACAAGTGGCTCAGGTAGTGCAGCTCATCCAGGATTGCACATCAATGCGAGCTGTGGCAAGAAGGTTTCTGTGTCTGTCAGCGTAGTGTCCAGAGCATGGAGTCGCTACCAGGAGACAGGCCAATACATCAGGCGACGTGGAAGGAGGCCGTAGGAGGGCAACAACCCAGCAGCAGGACCGCTACCTCCGCCTTTGTGCAAGGAGGAGCAGGAGGAGCACTGCCAGAGCCCTGCAAAATGACCTCCAACAGGCCACAAATGTGCATGTGTCTGCTCAAACGGTCAGAAACAGACTCCATTAGGGTGGTATGAGGGACCGACGTCCACAGGTGGGGGTTGTGCTTACAGCCCAACACCGTGCAGGACCTTTGGCATTTGCCAGAGAACACCAAGATTGGCAAATTCGCCACTGGCGCCCTGTGCTGTTCACAGATGAAAGCAGGTTCACACCGAGCACTTGACAGACGTGACAGTCTGGAGACGCCGTGGAGAACGTTCTGCTGCCTGAAACATCCTCCAGCATGACCGGCTTGGCAGTGGGTCAGTCATGGTGTGAGGTGGCATTTCTTTGGGGGGCCGCACAGCCCTCCATGTGCTCGCCAGTGGTAGCCTGACTGCCATTAGGTACCGAGATGAGATCCTCAGACCCCTTGTGAGACCATATGCTGGTGCGGTTGGCCCTGGGTTCCTCATAATGCAAGACAATGCTAGACCTCATGTGGCTGGAGTGTGTCAGCAGTTCCTGCAAGAGGAAGGCATTGATGCTATGGACTGGCCCGCCCGTTCCCCAGTCCTGAATCCAATTGAGCACATCTGGGACATCATGTCTCGCTCCATCCACCAACGCCACGTTGCACCACAGACTGTCCAGGAGTTGGCGGATGCTTTAGTCCAGGTCTGGGAGGAGATCCCTCAGTAGACCATCCGCCACCTCATCAGGAGCATGCCCAGGCGTTGTAGGGAGGTCGTACAGACACGTGGAGGCCACACACACTACTGAGCCTCATTTTGACTTGTTGTAAGGACATTACATCAAAGTTGGATCAGCCTGTAGTGTGGTTTTCCACTTTAATTTGAGTGTGACTCCAAATCCAGACCTCCATGGGTTGATAAATTGATAATCCATTGATAATTCTTGTGTGATTTTGTTGTCAGCACATTCAACTATGTAAAGACAAAAGTATTTAATAAGAATATTTCTTTCATTCAGATCTAGGATGTGTTATTTTAGTGTTCCCTTTATTTTTTTGAGCAGTGTATATCCAAAATGTCAATTTATTTGGCGTGTTTGATCCAGAAATAAACAGCTTCCAATTTGCGCAACGTCACTACAAAATATCTCAAAAGTTAACTGTAAACTTTGCCAAAACATTTCAAACTACTTTTGTAATATAACTTTAAGTATTTTTAAATGTTAATAATCGATCAAATTGAAGACGGGTCTATCTGTTTTCAATACAGGAGGATCACAAACCAATGCTACTTTTCAAGTCTTGCGCAACTCTCAACAGTACACATAACGTTACCCAATTCCAAGATGGCAGTACTTCTTCATTGCACAAAGGAATAACCTCAACCAAATTACAAAGACTGGTGACATCCAGTGGAAGTGGTAGGAACTGAAAACGAGCTCCTAATTAATCTAGCGTCCCAATGAGAAAAAACTATTCTGAATGGTTAGTCCTCTGGGTTTTGCATGCTACATAAGTTCTGTTATACTCACAGACATGATTCAAACAGTTTTAGAAACTTCTGAGTGTTTTCTATCCAAATCTACTAATAGTATGCATATCTTATATTCTTGGCATGAGTAGCAGAAAGTTGAATTTGGGCACACTATTTATCCAAAAGTGAAAATGCTGCCCCCTATCCCAAGGATAACAGAGGCAGAAGTGTAGCTAATGGTTCATCGTGAAAAGTCAAACTTAGTTAAATGTGAGTTCAGCTGGTCCTTAAATGTGTTAGGGTTTTAGTTTGTATCATTATTACCTTTCCCATGTGCACAAATACAGGGGCGCCGTATGGGGGGGGGGGGGGGTTAGGATGATTCTAAGGGCCTGTGACTGACAGGGGCCCTAAAAAATTAATAGAACATTAGGTAAAATGTTTTCAACATTAAATTATTAACCTATCATCATTAATATAATATTTTATTGACAATTTACTAATAAAACTAACGGTTTCTTTTTCTTTTCTTGTTTTTGGCCAAAAACCAGAGTTTCAAAATGAAGTAAGACACCTGAACACTGTATATGCTGCCACTTCCCCCATAACTTGTCCCCTCTTGGTTTCCTGAATTAAATGTTTAAGATGCAGCTGCAAAGCATTTTGGGAGAAGTGTGCGTTGCTTTACGTACATTTTGCACACTGCCTGTGACTGTTGCTGGTGGCGAGAGAGCTTTCAGTAAGCTAAAACTGATTTAAAAAATATTTGAGGTCCACTATGTCCCAGGACAGGCTTTGCAGTCTTGCCATGCTGTCCATTGAAAGTCAGTTAGCTAGAAAGCTGGACTTCAAAGACTTGATCAGTGACTTTGGTAGACGAAATTTGAGCAATGGTTGCCTTCCAGAGAGACATCAGAGATTGTAACATTTTTAATTTCACAGAAACATGGCTCTCTCGGGATATGTTGTCGGAATAGGTTAAACCACAGGGCTTCTCCATGCATCAGAGATAAACGCATCTCTAGGAAATGGAAGGGTGGGGGTGTATGCTTCATGATTAACGACTCATGGTGTAATCATAACAACATACTGGAACTCAAGTCCTTCTGCTCACCCGACCTAGAATTCCTTACAATCAAATACCGGCCATTTTACCTACCAAGAGAATTCTCTTCAGTTACAGTATAGTCAAACCTGTGTACATTCCCCCTCAAGCAGACACCAAGACGGCCCTTAAGGAACTTCACTGGACTCTATGTAAACTGGAAACCATATATCCTGAGGCTGCATTTATTGTAGCTGGGGATTTTAACAAAGCAAATTTGAGAGTAAGGCTACCTAAATTCTATCAACATATTGATTGCACTACGCACAGGGGTAATATGCTCGATCACTGCTACTCTAACTTCTGCGATGCATACAAAGGCCCCCCCCACCCTCCCTTCGGCAAATCTGACCACAATGCCATCTTGCTCCTACCGTTTATAGGTAGAAACTTAAACAAGATGTACCAGTGACGAGAACCATTCAACACTGGTTTGACCAATCGTAAGCAACGTGTCAAGAATGTTTTGATCACGCGGACTGGAATTTGTTCCGGTCAGTCTCGGAGAACAACATCGACCTATACTCTGACTCAGTGAGTGACTTTATAAAGAAGTGCATTGGAGATGTTGTACCCACTGTGACTATTAAAACCTACCCTAACCAGAAACCGTGGATGGATGGCGGCATTCGCGCACAACTGATAGCTCGAACCACCGCATTTAACAATGGAAAGAGGTCCGGGAATATGGTTGAATATAAACAGTGAAGATATTCCCTCTGCAATGGAAAAAAAAAGCTACATGCTGGTACAGGGACAATGTGGAGTCGCAATTCAACGGCTCAGACACGAGACTGATGTGGCAGGGTCTACAGGACATCACGGACTGCAAAAGGGAAACCAGCCACGTCACGGACACCAACTTCACGCTTCCACACAAACTAAACACCTTCTTTGTCCGCTTTGAGGATAATACAGTGCCACCGTCATGGTGCGCTAAGGACTGCTCCACTTCTCCTGCTCCGTGGCTGATGTGAGTAAAACATTTAAACACGTTAACCCTCACAAGGCTGCTGGCCCAGATGGCATCCCTAGCCGCAACCTCAGAGCATGCGCAGACCAGCTGGCTGGTGGGTTAACAGACATATTCAATCACTCCCTATCCCAGTCTGTTGTCCCCACATGCTTCAAGATGGCTACCATTGTTCCTGTACCCAAGATGGCAAAGATAATTGAACTAAATGACTACCGCCACGTAGCACTCACTTCTGTCATCATGAAGTCCTTTGGGAGACTAGTCAAGGATCATATCACCACCACCTTACCGGCCACCCTAGACCCATTGCAGTTTGCATACCACCCAAACAGGTCCACAGACGACACAATCGCCATCACACTGCACACTGCCCTATCCCATCTGGACCAAAGGAATACCTTAGCATTCAACACCATAGTACCCTCCAAGCTCATCATTAAGCTTGAGGTCCTGGGTCTCAACCCCACCCTGGGCAAATTGGGTCCTGGAAGGTAGGAAACAACATCTCCACTTCGCTGACCCTCAACACTGGGGCCCTACAAGGGTGTGTGCTCAGCCTAACCCTGTACTCCCTGTTCACCCATGACTGCGTGGCCATGCATGCCTCCAACTCAATCCTCAAGTTTTCGGACAACACAATAGTAGTGGGCTTGATTACCAACAACAACGAGACAGCCTACAGGGAGGAGGTGAGGGCACTTGGAGTGAGGTGTCTCTCACTCAATGTCAGCAAAACAAAAGAGATGATCGTGGACTTCAGGAAACAGCAGAGGGAGCCCCCCCCACCCCCCATCGAAAGGACAGAACTGGAGAAGGTGGAAAGTTTTTTAAGTTTCTCGGCATACACATCACAGAAAAACTGAAATGGTCCACCCACACAGACAGTGTGGTGAAGAAGGCGCAACAGCACTTCTTCAACCTCAGGAGGCTGAAGAAATTTGACTTGTCATCCAAAACCCTGACAAACTGTTACAGATGCACAATCGAGAGCATCCTGTCTGGCTGTATCATAGACTGGTACGGCAATTGCACCGCCCTCATCCACAAGTCTCTCCAAAGGGTGGTGCAGTCTGCACAAAGCATCACCGTAAACTACCTGCCCTCCATGACACCAACAGCACCCAATGTCACAGGAAGGCCAAAAAGATCATGAAGGACAACAACCATCCGAGCCACTGCCTGTTCACACCTCATCCAGTAGGCTAGATCAGTACAGTTACATCAAAGCTGGGACCGAGAGACTGAAAAACAACTTCTATCTCATGGCCATCAGACTGCTAAACAGCAATCACTAACTCAGAGAGGCGGCTTTAATAAATGGATCACTAGTCACTTTAAATAATGCCACTTTAAATAATAACAATTGAATAATGTTTACATACCTTCATTACTCACATCACATGTATATACTGTATTTTATACAATCTATTGCACCTTGCCTATGACGCTCAGCCATTGCTCATCCATATACATTTGTGTACGTATTCTGGCAACATTTAATCATGTTTTTTTGCCGACGTTTAACGTTACTGACACCCGTCATATTCAATGGGTGTTGCACGTTTATAAATTCATAAATTATTCTGAGCTCTGGCACACTCACTCAGACGAAAGTGCACTGAAATCGGAGTAGATAGCCCATTTAGGAACGCACCCTTAGCTAGCTAGCCAGTTGGCGAAATACTCTAACTAGCATAAAGACAGAATTCCAGCATGGTTTTGAATAGGTGGTATAATGTTACAGGCTACAGCTACGACCGGAAGTTACTATTTTTGTAGTAGGTTAGGAGACTTAACATAGCAGGTTATGAGAATTAAGTTAAGGTTAAGAAAACAGTTAGGGTCAGCTAAAATGCTCTCCTAACCTGCTACGAAAGCCACTTCTGGTTGTAGCTGCACTCCATCTAGTCACAACCTTCCAGCATAACCAAACGAATGCATTATCGTGACAATGACATTTCGGTATTTCACAATTAAACACTTAGCTAGCTAACTAGCTAGAGGTATACTGCGAAAAAAAGGATCAATGAGATAACTTGATAAGCAATCAGAAATATATATTGACAAAAAAAACTACCACTTTCAAGGTGCTGGACTCTAACCCGGAAGCTTATAAGAAATCCCACTATGCCCTCCGACGAACCATCAAACAGGCAAAGCAACAGGAATAATATCGAATCATACTACAGCGGCTCTTGACGCTCGTCAGATGTGTCAGGGCTTGCAAACTATTACAGAAGACAAAGGGAAGCACAGCCAAGAGCTGCCCAGTGACACGAGCGTACCAGATGAGCTAGTAGGCAAGTAACACTGAAACATGCATGAGAGCATCAGCTGTTCCGGACAACTGTGTGATCACACTCTCTGCAGCCAATGTGAGTAAGACATTTAAACAGGTCAACATTCACAAGGCCGCAGGGCCAGACGGATTACCAGGACATGTACCCCTAGCATGCGCTGACCAACTGGCAAGTGTCTTCACAGACATTTTCAACCTGTCCCTGACTGAGTCTGTAATACCAATATGTTTCAAGAAGACCACCATAGACCCTGTGCACAAGAACACCAAGGTAACCTGCCTAAATGACTACCGACCCGTAGCACTAACGTCTGTAGCCATGAAATGCTTTGAAAGTCTGGTCATGGCTCACAACACCATTATCCCAGAAATCCTAGACCCATTCCAATTTGCATAGTGCCCCAACAGATCCACAGATGATGCAATCTCTATTGCACTCCCCACTGCCCTTTCCCACCTGGACAAAAGGAACACCTATGTGAGAATGCTATTCATTGACTACTGCTCAGTGTTTAATACCATAGTGACCTCAAAGATCATCACTATGCTACGGATTGGATCCTAGACATCCTGACGGGCCGCTCCTAGGTAGTAAGGGTAGGTAACAACACATCTGCCATGCTGATCCTCAACTTGGGGGCCCCTCAGGGGTGCGTGCTCAGTCCCCTCCTGTACTCCCTGTTCACTTATGACTGCATGGCAAGGCACGACTCCAATACTATCATTCAATTTGCCGATGACACAACAGTGGAAGGCCTGATCACCGACAACAACGAGACAGCCTATAGAGAGGAGGTCAGAGACCTGACCCTGTGGTGCAAGGACAACAACCTCTCCCTCAATGTGATCAAGACAAAGGAAATGATTGTGGACTACAGGAATAGGAGGACTGAGCATGCACCCATTCTCATCGATGGGGCTGTAGTGGAGCAGGTTGAGAGCTTCAAGTGCCACATCACTTGGCGTTCATATCACCAACAAACTAACATGGTCCAAGCACACCAAGACAGTCGTGAAGAGGGCAAGACAACCTATTCCCCCTCAGGAGACTGAAACGATTTTGCATGGATCCTCAGATCCTCAAAAGGTTCTACAGCTCGGGAGTTGGGACCTCTCATTGTTTGTATTTGAAAATTCAACCGTCGTAATGGGTTTTAACTAGGTGGTACAGCTTTGACCGGAAGTGACTTTTCGTAGCAGGCTAGGAGAACCTACCAAGCAGTTTAGCAGAACTAACCAAGCAGGTTAGGAGAACGTACGAAGCAGGTTAGGAGAACCTACAAAGCAGGTTAGGAGAACGTACGTATCAGGTTAGGAGAACCTACCAAGCAGGTTAGGAGAACGTACCAAGCAGGTTAGGAGAACGTACCAAGCAGTTTAGCAGAACTAACCAAGCAGTTTAGGAGAACGTATGTAGCAGGTTAGGAGAACCTACCAAGCAGTTTAGCAGAACTAACCAAGCAGGTTAGGAGAACCTACCAAGCAGTTTAGCAGAACTAACCAAGCAGGTTAGGAGAACGTACGAAGCAGGTTAGGAGAACCTACCAAGCAGGTTAGGAGAATTATTGTGGCTAGTTAGGAGAATTAGGCTGAGGTTAGGAAAAGGGTTAGGGTTAGTTAAAATGCTCTCCTAATCTGATACAAAAAGTAACTTCCGGATGTAGCTGTACTCCCATCTTGTCACAACTGTTGTAATGGAAGGGAACAGCGCTCGGGGCTGTGTGTGGCTGTGCTTGTGGATGTTTTAGTAAGAAAGACACAGAGGACAGACAACAAGTAAAAGCACAGCCCCCTTCATTATAGATGCATTGTGCTGACAACATCAAAGAGCCATTCCAGACTCTGAAGTCAGGAGGATAGACTAGTTACTACCTACTAGGCATATCAAAATGCCTCTCATGCCATCATAAAAAAATCCACTGAAGTGGTGCTAAAAGTTCAGCTTTGTGATTGTATTGTGCTTTGTTCTACACTGTCATGCATAGTCTTATAGACACACTCTCTGCCATCAGGTAACAGTTGGTAGGATGAATGGGCTAATCGAATGAAGGTGCAACCAGTCACTGGCCTCCTGAAATTACTCTCGCTATTCCTTTGCCGTTACGTGGGCCTATGTTTGGCAGGAACTCAGACATGCCACAGTAGCAAAATAAATGCATATAGCTAGGGATTATTCAGCAGCCTGGAAATTGACCCTCAAAGGAGTAAGCGGAAGAATGAGAGGAAGATAAAAGGAGAAAAGGCACTGGCTAGACATTTTCTGTCTGTCATTCAGATTCATTCCATTTGAAAGAGTTTTTCTCTTTCAAAGAGCAAAAATGATTTTGTATTTTTGTTAATATTATTGCCTGGTGTGTGCTTTTTTTCAGAAATTTCTTCAGCTAGTGCAAAACAAAAATGCAGGTAAGCACTCCGAAGATGAACCTGTATCTTTGGATGCAGGACAGGAGCTGCACCTCGTTGACACCCTCACAGCCACCCTTTCAGACTCTCTCGTATGTATGTCTTTTCATTTGAAAAGACAGTCAGGCTCCCCCAGACCACTTCTGTCCATCTGGGGCATGAAGATGTATCAGTACTAGAATGTAATAACTCTCAGAGCCCATCAGTTCTAATTGACAGGTACTATTGATTGGTCAAATAAACCCATCTTCAGAGCCAGGAAGTAGATTATAGTGGGACATTTAGACAAACAGCCGTCTCAGTGTTTTGTGAAAAAAAAACAGACCAATTAAAAAGGCTAGGCATTAGCCCTGAGATTTAACTATAAGCTATATGCTTCATACCAGCTGGCTATATTGATCCACTTTCCCTTGTAGATGGTATGGACATTGTGTGCAATTAAGTAAGTGTGTTATGGGTTGATCAGCATTGTTTACATTGACATGTCAGCACACCTCTTACATTCACAGAACGGTTTTACAATCTTTCCTCGGGTGCGTCTGACTTTCTTATCTTGCATAGTTTGAAACACTTTGTTTTCTTCCCAATGGAGCCAAAAGGTTACTTGCAGTTATTGCCTCGTAATATGTATGCAGCACTTAATTAAACGATAAACAGCGCCCAGCACTTCAGTTATGATGACAACAGCAAATCCTGGGAGTTGGCCTGCTGCCCCTCTGTCAAGTTGCCCATGCCGCTGAAGTGAGGATGAGAGCCTTCATTGACTTCCTCCTCTCGCTGAAGGTCATAAACAAATCCCCCATCAAGCACATTCAGGAAGAGGCCAATTTTAGCCCCATACATTTTTGACATCTTTCAAGAGAATCAATGCCTGAAGAGAACCAGAATACCGCCTAGACTTTAGCCTAAATCCTGGGGGGAAACTATTACTACTACATTTTTGGGAGGGTTGGCTGGTATGTTGGTACTGCTCTTTTCCCTGTTGGTCACTGACATATCGCTCCACCAGAGAGAGCAGTGATTTGTCGATAATGGCAAGGCCATTTGGAGCCTTAAAAAGGAATGGGCTTGAAGCATAGGCGTATTATGCTGTAAAGTATTTGTGGCCATAGAAACTGAATCAATACCCGGGCACTGCACTGTTCCTTTTCTCTGTGATTCATCCTTGCGCTTAAAGAAAAAGTCAATTTGTATTCTGGTAGGAGGTCGTCGCCTTCTGTGTGAGAAAGTGAAAAAACTGTTATGTTCAGTGTTAGAGTCTTATTCAGGACTCAGTGTTAGAGTCTTATTCATGACAAAAGATACCATTGATTTGGAGGGAGAACAAAAACACCTGCACTGTATTTTTGTCTTGGCCATGATTACGTTTCTGATATTCTTTCTTTGTGGCCTAGCCTAAATCTTCAATTCAGTGTCTTGTTGAGAACAAGAGAAACACACACACACACACACACACACACACACACACACACACACACACACACACACACACACACACACACACACACACACACACACACACACACACACACACACACACACACACACCTCA
This sequence comes from Oncorhynchus kisutch, assembly GCF_002021735.2. Taxonomy (NCBI): domain Eukaryota; kingdom Metazoa; phylum Chordata; class Actinopteri; order Salmoniformes; family Salmonidae; genus Oncorhynchus; species Oncorhynchus kisutch. Next base: position 47,058,264 of record NC_034180.2, on the reverse strand, counting down.
AAAGAGGAAGGCCCCTCGTAGCACATTTCACCCGAGAGATCAAATTGATACCTGAGCCCTGTATTCACCTGAGAGATCAAACTGATACCTGAGCCCTGTATTCACCTGAGAGATCAAATTGATACCTGAGCCCTGTATTCACCTGAGAGATCAAATTGACACTGTAGTTGTGGATGAAATGATGTTGAGTAATAATAAACTATATTCAGGATAGTGCCTATATTGATCAGTCACTGGGGCTGGAGGTCCTTGACTGGGTGACACAAAATTGTCATGGATATTTTCTCGAACCTTTTTTTTCGTATTGGCCTCCTTTTTAAATTTGAAAGACCAACATTTAACCATTAATTAGTTTTGAAAATAGGCTAGACCATCTTGATCAGGGGTGTCAAACGTTCGCCCCGCAGGCCGCATTCGGTCTTCACAGAGGTCCGCACTAAAAATGTGTTATATTTTCTCCCCGTCTTAATTGCATTAACAAAGAAATCCTTCTCTTTTGGAATTTTTGATGGTCCCTGACTGTCTAGCTTTCATTTCAATAACTGTTATCAAGCTGGACAGAGTGAAGAGACTATGAATGACTTATCAAGCTGGACAGAGTGAGGAGACTATAAATGACTGTTATCTAGAGACTATAAATGACTGTTATCAATCTGGACAGAGTAAAGAGACTATAAATGACTTATCAATCTGGACCGAGTAAAGAGACTATAAATGACTGTTATCAATCTGGACAGAGTAAAGAGACTATAAATGACTGTTATCAATCTGGACAGAGTAAAGAGACTATAAATGATTTATCAATCTGGACAGAGTAAAGAGACTATAAATGACTTATCAATCTGGACAGAGTAAAGAGACTATAAATGATTTATCAATCTGGACAGAGTAAAGAGACTCTAAATGACTGTTATCAATGTGGACAGAGTGAGGAGACTATAAATGACTGTTATCTAGAGACTATAAATGACTGTTATCTATCTGGACGGAGTAAAGAGACTATAAATGACTGTTATCAATCTGGACAGAGTAAAGAGACTATAAATGACTGTTATCAAGCTGGACAGAGTGAGGAGACTATAAATGACTGTCATCAATCTGGACAGAGTAAAGAGACTATAAATGATATTATCAATCTGGACAGAGTAAAGAGACTATAAATGACTGTTATCAATCTGGACAGAGTAAAGAGACTATAAATGACTGTTATCAATCTGGACAGAGTAAAGAGACTATAAATGACTGTTATCAATCTGGACAGAGTAAAGAGACTATAAATGACTGTTATCAATCTGGACAGAGTAAAGAGACTATAAATGACTGTTATCAATCTGGACAGAGTGAAGAGACTATAAATTACTTATCAATCTGGACAGAGTAAAGATACTATAAATGACTGTTATCAAGCTGGACAGAGTAAAGAGACTATACATGACTGTTATCAATCTGGACAGAGTAAAGAGACTATAAATGACTGTTATCAATCTGGACAGAGTAAAGAGACTATACATGACTGTTATCAATCTGGACAGAGTAAAGAGACTATAAATGACTTATCAATCTGGACAGAGTAAAGAGACTCTAAATGACTGTTATCAATCTGGACAGAGTAAAGAGACTATAAATGACTTATCAACCTGGACAGAGTAAAGAGACTATAAATGACCGTTATCAATCTGGACAGAGTAAAGAGACTATAAATGACTTATCAATCTGGACAGAGTAAAGAGACTATAAATGACTTATCAATCTGGACAGAGTAAAGAGACTATAAATGACTGTTATCAATCTGGACAGAGTAAAGAGACTCTAAATGACTGTTATCAATCTGGACAGAGTAAAGAGACAATAAATGACTTATCAATCTGGACAGAGTAAAGAGACTCTAAATGACTGTTATCCATCTGGACAGAGTAAAGAGACTATAAATGACTGTTATCAATCTGGACAGAGTAAAGAGACTCTAAATGACTGTTATCAATCTGGACAGAGTGAAGAGACTATAAATGACCTATCAATCTGGACAGAGTAAAGAAACTCTAAATGACTGTTATCAATCTGGACAGAGTGAAGAGACTATAAATGACTTATCAATCTGGACAGAGTAAAGAGACTATAAATGACTTATCAATCTGGACAGAGTAAAGAGATTATAAATGACTTATCAATCTGGACAGAGTAAAGAGACTCTAAATGACTGTTATCAATCTGGACAGAGTGAAGAGACTATAAATGACTTATCAATCTGGACAGAGTGAAGAGACTATACATGACCTATCAATCTGGACAGAGTAAAGAGACTATAAATGACTTATCAATCTGGACAGAGTAAAGAGACTATAAATGACTTATCAATCTGGACAGAGTAAAGAGACTCTAAATGACTGTTATCAATCTGGACAGAGTGAAGAGACTATAAATGACTGGTATCAATCTGGACAGAGTAAAGAGACTCTAAATGACTGTTATCAATCTGGACAGAGTGAAGAGACTATAAATGACTGTTATCAATCTGGACAGAGTAAAGAGACTATAAATGACCTATCAATCTGGACAGAGAAAAGAGACTCTAAATGACTGTTATCAATCTGGACAGAGTGAAGCGACTCTAAATTACTGTTATCAATCTGGACAGAGTAAAGAGACTCTAAATGACTGTTATCAATCTGGACAGAGTAAAGAGACTATAAATGACTGTTATCAATCTGGACAGAGTAAAGAGACTCTAAATGACTGTTATCAATCTGGACAGAGTGAAGCGACTCTAAATGACTGTTATCAATCTGGACAGAGTAAAGAGACTATAAATGACCTATCAATCTGGACAGAGTAAAGAGACTCTAAATGACTGTTATCAATCTGGACAGAGTAAAGAGACTCTAAATGACTGTTATCAATCTGGACAGAGTAAAGAGACTATAAATTACTGTTATCAATCTGGACAGAGTAAAGAGACTATAAATGACTGTTATCAATCTGGACAGAGTAAAGAGACTATAAATGACTGTTATCAATCTGGACAGAGTAAAGAGACTATAAATGACTGTTATCAATCTGGACAGAGTAAAGAGACTATAAATGACTGTTATCAATCTGGACAGAGTGAAGAGACTATAAATGACTGTTATCAATCTGGACAGAGTAAAGAGACTATAAATGACTTTTATCAATCTGGACAGAGTAAAGATACTATAAATGACTGTTATCCATCTGGACAGAGTAAAGAGACTATAAATGACTGTTATCCATCTGGACAGAGTAAAGAGACTATAAATGACTGTTATCCATCTGGACAGAGTAAAGAGACTTACAAATGACTGTTATCAATCTGGACAGAGTAAAGAGACTATAAATGACTGTTATCCATCTGGACAGAGTAAAGATACTATAAATGACTGTTATCCATCTGGACAGAGTGAAGAGACTATAAATGACTGTTATCCATCTGGACAGATTAAAGAGACTATAAATGACTGTTATCCATCTGGACAGAGTAAAGAGACTCTAAATGACTGTTATCCATCTGGACAGAGTAAAGAGACTATAAATGACTGTTATCCATCTGGACAGAGTAAAGAGACTATAAATGACTGTTATCCATCTGGACAGAGTGAAGAGACTATAAATGACTGATATCCATCTGGACAGAGTAAAGAGACTATAAATGACTGCTATCCATCTGGACAGAGTAAAGAGACTCTAAATGACTGTTATCCATCTGGACAGAGTAAAGAGACTCTAAATGACTGTTATCCATCTGGACAGAGTAAAGAGACTATACATGTATGTCCATTAAGATTTCTACAGTTCCAATTTGGTTTAGTTCATTTTAATGTCAATTGAACAATTCTGCATTTGCGGGCTGGTTTGGATGGGCTCGCAAGTATGTTTATCACCACTGATGTAGACGCGCACACAATCCCTTTAGGCCTCCATTATTTCATGGCTGTATTTTCTCTCAGTGCTTTGTAGTTCAATTGCACATTAAATGTGCGTTTAAAGATGAATAGATAGCTTGGCTTCTGAAGTATGTGATTGCTGACCTCGAAATAGAATGAATAGAACAGGCTTGGAAGCTCCAACCCCGTGACTTTTGACTAAAGTCATGGGTACACTCGCAATTGCTGCCTGATTGTGAAGCAATAATTTCCATGGTATTTTGGAATGTTCTATCAATTGATGCTGGATTGCCATGGTAATGCAGAATGTCCATGAAAATAATATTAACTGATGTGGTTCATGCAATGGAATGTATTTTTGTAATGTCAGTTGAGTTGACTCAACAAATCACAGCACAGATTGAAGGGTAAACTTCCTGATTATACTTCCTGACAAGGGTACACACAAAATGGCTGCCGGTTCACCCATTATCCCATCATTGACTTGAATGGAGATGCCTTTTCTATTCATTCTATTTCTATGATTGCTGTAACCGTGTGACCTTTTTCTACTTTGCACAAAGACCGTCTGGCAGCTGCAGCCGCCAGTGGAAAATGCTTGCCAAAGCCATTCCATTATTACCTTATAAGGTACTGTAGTCATGCCTTTGTGGTTTTTTTTGGAGCTTAGCTTCGGTTTGCAATTATGACGGCCCCGTTTGCTATTCTCCTTGAAGACCTGCTTGCATTTCATTAGATGGCTTTAATAGACATTTATTGCCGCTGCAAAACACCATTTCTTCTCAGAAGTGAAATATCTTATGAGGAAATACAGAGGACATACATAAACACTATCCAGTTGACAAAGCCAGGTGGAGGCTGTAGGCCTATCACTTTCACAGAATGTCCCTCCATTCCAAGAACCACTCTCCAATAACAATGAGTGTGCAGTCTAAAATATTAAATAATGTGAATAGGTTTGTTGTAATAGATTATTTCCTCTCTTCCCATAGTGGTGTCCTTGAGGCTAAGTAGTATGATGAGCCAGGTTGTCCGAATTGAGTTGTCCTTGTAAGCTAAATGCTCTGCTAATAATTGTCTCCACTGCAATTAGCCTAGTTTATTCACCAATTCAATCAGGGAGTTGATGATACGCGTGTTCAATATCCTACTGTGATTGATCCTATTTTGACATTATTGACCAATATGTCCAACACCCAAAGAATATTGATATGTTGTTATCAATAAACGTCCCAGTAAGGTGCAGAACGCTCCATTTTCTTGCCGTGGGTCAGGGAGACTCCCAGCTCTGCTAAAAAGACCATTGACAACTGCTGTTTTCAAGGGATTGTCTATTAAATGTTACAACTATTTGGTTGTAATATGATCACTTCTTGAAGAGTAGTCCAAACTACTAATTTCCTATTATTCCTTGGAAAACAATTGCGCACATTTAGCTCTATCATCAGAGTTATACAGCAGAAAACTGGATGCTTTTCATGATCAGTAAACATCATTGATCATGCATTTTCAGATACAGTTGAAGACAGAAGTTTACATACACTCAGGTTGCAGTCATTAAAACTCATTTTCAAACATTCCACACATTTCTAATGAACAAACTATAGTACTGGCAGGTTGGATAGGACATCTACTTTGTCAATGACTGAAGTCATTTTTTCAACAATTGTTTACAGACAGATTATTTCACTTATAATTCACTGTATCACAATTCCAGTGGGCCAGTTTACATACACTAAGTTGACTGTGCCTTTAAACAGCTTGGGAAAAATCCAGATATTGATGTCATGGCTTCAGAAGCTTCTGATAAGCTAATTGACATTATTTGAGTCAATTGGAGGTGTACCTGGGGATGTATTTCAAGGCCTACCTTCAAACTCAGTGCCACTTTGCGTGACATGTGAAAATCAAAAGAAATCATCCAATAATGTTTTGTTTTGTAGACCTCCACAAGTCTGGTTCATCCTTGGGAGCAATTTCCAGATGCCTGAAGGTACCACGTTCATCTGTACAAACAATAGTACGCAAGTATAAACACCATGGGGCCACCAGCCATCCTCTGGTCTGATGAAACAAAAATAGAACTGTTTGGCCATAATGACCATCGCTATGTTTGGAGGAAAAGAGGGAGGCTTGCAAGCCGAAGAACACCATCCCAAACATAAAGCACGGGGGTGGCAGCATCATGTTGTGGGGGTGCTTTGCTGCAGGAGGGACTGGTGCACTTCACAAAATAGATGGCATCATGAAGAAAGAAAATTATGTGGATATACTAAAGTAATATCTGAACACATCAGTCAGGAAGTTTAAAGCTTGTTCGCAAATAGGTCTTCCAAATGGACAATGATCCCAAGCATACTTCCAAAGTTGTGGCAAAATGGCTTAAGGACAACAAAGTCAAGGTATTGGAGTGGCCCTGGAAAGCCCTGACCTCAATCCTATAGAAAAGTTGTGGGCAGAATTAAAAAAGCGTGTGTGAGCAAGGAGGCCTACAAACCTGACTCAGTTACACCAGTTGTGTCAGGAGGAATGAACCAAAATTCACCCAACTTGTGGGAAGCTTGTGGAAGGCTACGCGAAACATTTGACCCAAGTTAAACAATTTACAGGGAATGCTGTCAAATACTAATTGAGTGTATGTAAACGTCTGACCCACTGGGAGTGTGATGAAAGAAATAAAAGCTGAAATAAATCATTCTCTCTGCTATTATTCTGACATTTCACATTCTTAAAATGAAGTGGTGATCCTAACTGACCTAAAACAGGGATTTGTTTACTTGGATTAAATGTCAGGAATTGTGAAAAACTGAGTTTAAATGTATTGTATGTAAAGTTCCGACTTCAACTGTTGTCATTTGTGTCATTTCATTTTTTATTTTACTGGTGTTGGAGTGCTGACACAGTATGGTCATAATTTGAGACAGTCCGCTACAGCAGGAAAATTATCATGCAGCAACAGGACATTTTAAAAATGTTTATGTGGCCAGATTTTTAGGGGTTGATACATTTTTCATTAGGGGAAATCAAATCTGACATTTTATGTTGTAAATTACAAACTTCAGAATACTTTTTAAACCTTGAATAGTTTGTATTTCCTCAGCAACAACATAGTGATCAAATTAAGATCCTACATCTGTATATTTGTAATATACCTGAAAGCCTCCATTAGCTTGCATGAGCTCCAATGCAATTCCACAGAGGAGTCTGCTCTTAACTGCTTGCCTGACATCCAGCTGAGTCAAAGTCAAAGGTATGCTTGAGGCAACTGAAAGCACAGAAGGCAGGGAAACATACTGTATGCACTCAGGCACTATCAAGAAGATCCCTGTCACATCTACTCTGCTTCAGCCACCAACTCATTACTCTCACTGTCGGGGAACATCAAACAAATTCCACTAACGAGAGTTTGATCAGTGCACGGCAAGAGGACAGACAACCCGCTCACGACACCTGTCCTCACTCTCAAGACGGAGAAGAACAAAGTGAACGGAGGAAAAGAAGGTGGGAAAGCAATATAACCTTTGGCCTCATCCCCAAAACACACTTGGGCTTGCCTGCCCAGTGCTGGTTGCCTTTTTGAAGGCCCTCTAACTTTGATTTCAGTTTATAGTCTAACCGTTTAATACTGTGACAGAGGCTCAACATTCCAATTCTCTCTCGGACACCATTGCTTGGCAATTTCTAGGGTAACTTTGTTGGACTTTTTGGCCTCCTTTTGTAATCCTCTGCTGATGTGTCGGCCTACTATATCAGAGAGTGTGACAGCCAGGGTAATTCTTCTTGGCACTTGTTAGGCCAATATTTTTTTACAGTGGCATAACAGCTAGAGAAGGAGAGGAAAGAACAGTGCAGGTTTTTCCTCGATACCAGCTGTCATGACGCTAGCCCTTTCAGTGAATTGGCTAGCAGAGATATGAACAACCCCCCCCCCCTCTCCTGCTAGGATGGGGGGGGGGTTTACAACTTAACCCCCACATTATAAATTCCATAAAGAGACTCTCCCTGGCCATGCAGTATGGAGAGAGAGTTTCACAGTAAGTCAAAGGGATCCTCCCGCCCAATTCTTCTCCATCCCAGAATTTGAGAACCATGTTCAGATATTTGTGACCTCATGAAAGGCAATACAGCCACATTACCCTAACTCTGTTTATACAGGTGCCTCAGTTATGAGGTTTGCATCTAAATATTGTATCAAATGAATGAGTAAAGATAAAACTATTTGCTAAATGATGTAAATTGAACTTTTAAAATGAGAAAATCATCTTTCCTGTAAAATTGAACTAAATCAGTAGCCACGCCCAAGTGAATAGGCATTGGTTGGAAATGATGAACCAACCCCTTTTCTACATTTCTATAAAAGCCCCCGTGACCCAAAGTCACCTAAGTTCCAAATAACAGGAGGACTTGTCCTCACGTTTAAAAGGGCTCATTTCTAATGTCAACCTACAGGCCAGGAAACGTGAGAGCTTGCTCTACACGTGAAATGGTATGAACTCTGAACTATTGATCACTCAACAAGAAGTGAGTCCTAGATGACAGCCTAACAGACTGCAGCTGGAAAGGTAGCACATCTACTACGAGAACACTGACCGACGTGGACGGATCTCCAGTGAGATGAACCTTTCAGACCACGTGACGACACAATGACCTGGAAGATTCGACAAAGGACAGGGCAAACCAGAGAATCACATCACCAGCTTCACGTAAATACAATGCATTGCTTTTCCGAATGAGCGATCGTTAGTTGCATATGTATTTATGTGAGAATAGCTTCCCAGGTCCGATAAAGTCCCTTAGTCTTCCTTCCAAAACCCCTTCTCTTCTCTCTGAATCTATCATGTTATAACCAAACTGTTTGTTTAGTCCACCAGGGATGGTATAATGTTATTATGTATTGTATATTCTGTAATTGTTTAATTAGTTAGTTAAGAAATAATTGAGCCAATTGGTATATGGATGATTTATAGTAAAGGCTGGGTTGAAGCAGATAACCAACACCTTACGACGTTCAGATGAGACTGACAAAGGTAATAATAATAATTCATTAATAGAAGACTAATTGATCAGATATGAACATATCGGAATAGTTATACTCGTAATCTGAACATTTTCCAGGGTGCCTGTTAATTAAATGTACATGATCAGTTTAATCACGTAATAATAATTACAGAGGATTGATTTGATAAAATAACAGTCTTCACCTTTAATGATATTAAAGACTGAACTAGCTCTGATACCAGCTCTGATACCAGCTCTGATACCAGCTCTGAACTCTTGACTGAGAGAGACTAATTGAGGCCACAGGGAAGGCTGACACTGCTAATTCTTTGAGCATGATCGATGCCTTTCAGCAAGGATTTGGGATTGACAGAGGTGACCCAAAAGGCCTTGTGTACAATATAATAGCAGAGACACCTGTTCCATTGTCATAGCGTCGTCTGCAGTCGACATGCTGCACCACCATGGTGCAGGTGGCGTGTATGGGGTGGGGGGCCTGCCGAACAACCTCCCCCAACCTCCACAGGACACAGATGACTTTCAACAGCGCACGCCTCTCGCCCGCATATAGTGTGAATGAATCCATGCAGAGCAGGAGGAGGTCCACTGCAAAGTGTCTGTTCTGCCTCGGCCTGGTTTGTTTGTTGATCCTGCGTTGCCTCCTGTAGCTAGCATCCTGGTTTGTTTGTTGATCCTGCGTTTGCCTCCTGCGGCTAGCATCCTGAAACCAGCACCCCTGAAAGACCCGCAGCTCCGTTTGAGATATGGACTGAGGAGAAGTTGCCTGTTTCGAAGGCATTGAAGGGAGGAAAGTGTTTTCTTCTTTTGCTCAAAGGCTCACTTTTGCTAATCCAGAGACTGGACTATCATTCAAGGCATTATCCCTGCGTGGAGCCTCAGTGGCTGACCTCATTTACATGGATCTTGCTGCTGGTTGTTTCAGCTATAGTTGAAAGCCCTCTCACAGATCTGTTGAGCACACAACTTTATGGGCATTAAGCAACATTTTATATCCAATCTGTTGGGTTTAGTTTAAAGCAGTCCACGGAGACTGCTATGTAAATGGTAACTCTGAAAGGGGGATCATCAACCTAGTTAATTTATGTAAAGGTCACGCTCCCACGAACACAGTATATCTGTGTAGCCTACATACTGTGGCTCCTCTGTAAGCAAATCTCCAGCTTCATCCTTTGATGAACAGCTTACTTCATGATTGAATTCTCTAGCTGGAATAACCATATGAATGCCATTATAAATTCCAGGCATTGGAATGAACCTCTGGGGCCGGTTGCACCATTGGGCGTAAAAAAAAAATCTGTTTTCCATGTATGAATACGTTATTCAATGTATTTCTATGGGCTAATAGCAGTAACGCCAAATACAATGTTTCATCAAATTATCATTTTTATATTCTTTTTTTTATTCCTAAAGGGGTCCTAAAATTCTAAATCAAATAGCTTAATGATCCTTGGTATGACCCTCTTAATTAAAACATACATTTCATATGTTTGCTTAGTAGAACCCCCCACCCAGAACCCCCCACCCAACCCCCCACCCAGAACCCCCCACCCAGGCTTGGACTTTAGGTTGAACGCTAGGTCGGTCGTAGCTATTGCACTATCTACAACCATTGTGATTCATTTTATTTGACTGTTATAAAAGGGCTTTATAAATACATTTGATTGATTTATCAGAGTTTACACCTGTTGCATCAACCAAAAAGAAGACTAGTCATAGCTAAGTCTGGTGTAAGCAATGCACGTGAGATTTGATATTTCATAATAGTGGTTGTTTGGCAGCGCCGCCCATTACTAAGCTGTTACCATCCTCATGGCAATTCATATCTCCTTGCCCGTCACTTTGCATAGCCAACCACCATGCATTCATGTGTTCTTAACCACTACTGGATGGATCCATAAAGACTTACTGTGGAAATAAATATCACTGTATTTCGAAAATATTGCATTGAGAGGCTAATGCAATTGAAGGCATGTAGTATCAAATGATTCCTAACTGAAACTTCCTAAGTCATCCAACCATTATAATAAATGTAAAGCAATACGCTGTAGTTGATCATTTCAGGATTGGGATAGCACGGTCTCCTTTGAGACGTCAATCAATGACAGATTTCAGTTTTCACTGAATCTCGATTTGGTTATTTGGTTAACATTAGGCTGGGGAATGTTAGTTAAGTTGAGGTGAGTGTTCATCACCATTAGTCGAGTTTGTTCATCTATTAGCAGGACTGATCAGAACATTTTGTTAGCATGTTAGGCTATGTAAATTACGTTGCTCTTCACTCGCGTAGTAGCCTATAGCTATTTCCAACCAAAAGCCAGTGACTCCTTACGTGGCGTAACACTTAGAAGGGTTTACGTCCAGGTAGTGCAACAGGTCCGGTGTAGAGCACATTTTACGTTGGACAAAGAGTTACGACCCGCTTACGTCCAACTAGTAAACCTGGCCCTTGGGCCAATAATAGATTTTTACATAGCGGTTTTCATTATACAGATCATCTCAAAAACTATTATCGTGTTCCACAATTTGTGTAAATTCATTGTTTATACAATCTGTCCGTATATTACGTTTATTGTGTACATTCTGTTTATTGTGTAGATTGTTTATTCTGTTTACTGTGTACATTCATGTTTATTGTGAACATTCTGTTTATTCTGTTTATTGTGTACATTCTGTTTATTCTGTTTATTGTGTACATTCTGTTTATTGTGTACATTCTGTTTATTGTGAACATTCTGTTTATTCTGTTTATTGTGTACATTCTGTTTATTCTGTTTATTGTGAACATTCTGTTTATTCTGTTTATTGTGTACATTCTGTTCACTGTGTACATTTAGTTTTTTGTGTACATTCTGTATATTCTCTTATTGTGTACATTCTGTTCACTGTGTACATTTTGTTTATTCTGTTTATTGTGAACATTCTGTTTATTCTGTTTTTTGTGTACATTCTGTATATTCTCTTATTGTGTACATTCTGTTCACTATGTACATTTAGTTTATTCTGTTTATTGTGAACATTCATGTTTATTGTGTACATTCTGTTTATTGTGTACATTCTGTTTATTGTGAACATTCTGTTTATTCTGTTTATTGTGAACATTCTGTTTATTCTGTTTATTGTGTACATTCTGTTTATTGTGTACATTCTGGTTATTGTGTACATTATGTTTATTGTGTACATTTAGTTTTATGTGTACATTCTGTATATTCTCTTATTGTGTGTATTCTGTTCACTGTGTACATTCTATTTATTCTGTTTATTGTGTACATTCTGTTCACTGTGTACATTCTGATTATTCTGTTTATTCTGTACATTCACTTCACTTTGTACATTCAGTTTTTTCTGTTTATTGTGCGTATTCTGTTTATTGTGTACATTATTTTTATTCTGCTCATTGGGTACATTCTGTTTATTCTTTTTGTTTACATTCTGTTTATTGTGTACATTCTGTTTATTATGTTAATGGTGTACATTCTGTTTATTGTGTACATTCTGTTTGTTGTGTTCATTCTGTTCATTGTGAACATTATGTTTATTGTGTGTATTCTGTTTATTGTGTACATTCTGTTTATTGTGTACATTCTGTTTATTGTGTTTATTGTGTGTATTCTGTTTATTGTGTACATTCTGTTTATTGTGAACATTCTGTTTATTGTGTGTACATTCTGTTTATTGTGTGTACATTCTGTTTATTGTGTGTACATTCTGTTTATTGTGTGTATATTCTGTTTATTGTGTGTACATTCTGTTTATTGTGTGTATATTCTGTTTATTGTGTGTACATTCTGTTTATTGTGTGTATATTCAGTTTTTTGTGTGCATTCTGTTTATTGTTGGGGGGGGGGGGGGGCTCTAGCACTGAAATCGAAGCCCTCTTCCTAGCCTCAGTATGTCAGCCTCGCTCCCCTGTAGACACTCGGTTTTTTGTGTGCATTCTGTTTATTGTGGGGCGGGGGGGGGGGGGGGGGGGGGGGCTCTAGCACTGAAATCTAAGCCCTCTTCCTAGCCTCAGTATGTCAGCCTCGCTCCCCTGTAGACACTCGGCTAGGCCTCTGTCTGTCAGCCTGCCACATCACATCCAGAGAACACTGGATAGACTGCTCCTTCCAGGCCTGAAGTGGGGGCTGGCTGGCTGGCTTGCTTGTTTCATTCATTAATTCGCCTGCCTGCCTGCCGTCACGTGATGGAATATATGATGGAACCTGGAATGGACATGTGGCTTGGTGATGTGTGATGGATATGCTATCCTCAGAGATCTCTCTAAGCTCGCATAAAACACAATAGGCCTTTGACTTGACATGCTCTATGTACAGTAGGTCCACATCGTCCTGAAGCTTTTGATGTGACAGAAATCGTTGGTTGTTTGATTTGTTGTGAATAATGCCTCAATCAGATAACTATAGTATTTCAATTTGTTGAGCTAGGCCATTCTTAGCCAGGCAATTGTTTTCTTACACCCCCATGCATGCTACGGCAATGCAGTGTCCTGCTTGAAAACATTGTAATGCACTAAAAACAAATCACTGCCATAAAAGCAGGTAGTTATGAAAAGTTCATTGAGGAACTGAAGAACTTGGCAAATTAAATATTTTGGATGTTAGTCTTCTCCACCGGCCGCAGGTGTTTATTTTCCTTGTGTGTGTCATTAATTTGATGGCCTGGCCTGGTGTTTTAATGCCTTCAGGTGTCGTCACTGATTAGGGCCGTAAAACTCAAGTGTGGCTCTGGTACATGCCCAGCACTCTAAGAAGCCTGATCGCAGAGAGGCTCCGAGGAGGTGTTCCACCACCACTGTGTGCATTAACAGTCAGGCAGACCCGTTTAACCGGGCCATGAGGTTGTTTATTTTTAAACTGCCATTGAAGTATTGAGTCACTGATCAATGAACTCCCCACTCACCTGGGTTGCCACTCTCCTGAGTTGCCACTCACCTGGGTTGCCACTCACCTGGCTTGCCACTCACCTGGCTTGCCACTCACCTGGCTTGCCACTCACCTGGGTTGCCACTCACCTGGGATGCCACTCACCTGGGATGCCACTCACCTGGGTTGCCACTCACCTGGGATGCCACTCACCTGGGATGCCACTCACCTGGGATGCCACTCACCTGGGTTGCCACTCACCTGGGATGCCACTCACCTGGGATGCCACTCACCTGGGATGCCACTCACCTGGGTTGCCACTCACCTGGGATGCCACTCACCTGGCTTGCCACTCACCTGGGTTGCCACTCACCTGGGATGCCACTCACCTGGGATGCCACTCACCTGGCTTGCCACTCACCTGGGTTGCCACTCACCTGGGTTGCCACTCACCTGGGTTGCCACTCACCTGGGATGCCACTCACCTGGGTTGCCACTCACCTGGGTTGCCACTCACCTGGGTTGCCACTCACCTGGGTTGCCACTCACCTGGGATGCCACTCACCTGGGATGCCACTCACCTGGGTTGCCACTCACCTGGGTTGCCACTCACCTGGGTTGCCACTCACCTGGGATGCCACTCACCTGGCTTGCCACTCACCTGGGTTGCCACTCACCTGGGATGCCACTCACCTGGGATGCCACTCACCTGGGATGCCACTCACCTGGGATGCCACTCACCTGGCTTGCCATCCACCTGGGTTGCATAGTGTGTGTAGCCTATGTGTTTATGCGGTGGAGGCTCCTCAGAGGAGAAAGGGGAGTACCATCCTCCTCAGTGAATTTCATAAAATAGTGAAACATTAAAGTTATGCTTTTTAGATAAATCTATACTAAATACATTGCATTCGAAAAGTCTTTTCCACATTTTGTTACATTACATCCTTATTCTAAAATGTATTAAATAGCTTTTTTTCTTGTCCGGGTTCTGGCTGTGAAACTCAAGGACATTCAGAGACTTGTCCCAAAGCCAATCCTGCGTTATCTTGGCTGTGTGCTTAGGGTCATTGTCCTGTTGGAAGGTGAACCTTTGCCCCAGTCTGAGGTCCTGAGCGCGCTGGAACAGGTTTTTATCATGGATCTCTTTGCTCCATTCATCTGTCCCTCGATCCTGACTTGTCTCCCAGTCCCTGCCGCTGAAAACCATCCCCACAGCGTGATGCTGCCACCACCATGCTTCACTGTAGGGATGGTGTCAAGTTTCCTCCAGACGTGATGCTTGGCATTCAGGCAAAAGAGTTTAATCTTGGTTTCATCAAACGAGAGAATTTAGTTTCTCGTGGTCTGAGAATTCTTTAGGTGCCTTTTGGCAAACTCCAAGCGGGCTGTCATGTGCATTTTGCTGAGTAGTGGCTTCCGACTGACACTACCATATGGCCTGATTGGTGGTGTGCTGCAGAGATGATTGTCCTTCTGGAAGGTTCTCCCATCTCCACACAGGAGCTCTGTCAGAATGACCACTGGGATCTTTGTCACCTCCCTGACCAAGGACCTTCTCCCCCGATTGCTGAATTGCAGCTCTATGAAGAGTCTTGGTGGGTTCAAACTTCTTCAGTTTAGAATTATGGAGGCCACTGTGTTCTTGGGACCTTCAATGCTGCAGAAATGTTTTGCTACCCTTCCCCAGATCTGTGCCTCGACAGAATCCTGTCTCGGATCTCTACAGACAATTCCTTTGACCTCATAGCTTGGTTTTTGCTCTGACATACACTGTCAACTGTGGGACCTTATATAGACAGGTAGGTGCCTTTTCAAATCATGTCCAATCAATTGAACTTAGCACAGGTGGACTCCAATTAAGTTGCAGAAACATCTCAAGGATGATCAATGGAAACAGGACACACCTGAGCTCAAATTCGAGTCTCATAGCCAAGGGTCTGAATACTTATGTAAATAAGGTATTGTCACGACTTCCGCCGAAGTTGTTACCTCTCCTTGTTCGGGCGGCGTTCGGCAGTCGTTGTCACCAGCTTTCTAGCTGCCACCAATCCACGTTTCTTTTTCCATTTGTTATGTCTTGATTGCACACACCTGGTTCCTATTACGTTATTATTATTTTGGTATTTAACCCTCTGGTTCTCATTAATTTTTGTGCGTGATTGTTCCTGGTTGTGTGTTAGTCTTTTGTGTTAGGGTTTGTTATCCCTGCGTGGATTTATTGGCTGATTATTTTTCTGAGATAAGTACGTTATTTTACTCAGTTCTGTGTCCTGTCACCTCTGTCACCAAACTGACACTTGACAGGTATTTCTGTTTTTATAAATGTGCAAACATTTATAAAAACTGTTTTCACTTTGTCATTTTGGGGTATTGTGTGTAGATTAATGAGAATTTAGATTTTGTTTGTCCATTTTAGAACAAGGCTGTAACGTAAACAATTTTGAAAAAAAGTGAAGGGGTATGGATACTTTCCCGATGCACTGTATATTCAGTCACCAAATAATTTATTTAAACAAACTGTTTTGCAATGAAGGTCTACAGTAGCCTCAGCAGCACTCTCTGGGGTAGCATCACAGTGTAGGCAGAGGACAGCTAGTTCCCATTCTCCTATGGGTAAATTAACTTCAATGCAAAATCAAGGTTCTCACCCTCTTCCACAGTAATCATAACGTCTTCTGGAGGACATGCTCCAACCTGTCAGAGCTATTGCAGCATGAACTGTTGTCCACCCAATCAAAGGATCAGAGAATGAGCTACAGCTAGCTAGTACTGCAGTGCATAAAATCTGTTGAGGTGTTGACTCACAGAGAAAGACAATAGTTGAACAGTTTTGAACAAATACATTCCTTCAACATCTAAGGAGAAGCAAGAGCAAGCGAGAGAGAGAGAGAGAGCGCTAGCTATATTTCGTAGTATTTAAAAAAAACTTTCACTTACTTAGCTAGCTATAGCAGCTAGCTAATATAGCCTACTCAAACAACCGGTTCAAACAGAGAGGAATACTATTTATGTTAGCTAGCTGGCTAAGGCTATCCAACACTGGAACTCTTATTTTATAAATTACCACTGGGGCCCGCCGGTGTAACTGCTAAACTGCTTGCTGTTCACTGTACTGTGTGCTTGTAGGCAGTTTACTTATATGTTAGTTAGAGTAGCTATGTTGACTATGACGTTAGATAATATGGTGACATTGACAACGATGTAGGCTGTGTGTAGCGGTTAGCGGTTATTGTATGAACGTTTGGCTTGGAATGTTCTTTTCCCGCCTGGTCACAGGTGAGAGGAGGAGAGCGCGAGAAGGAATTATACAACAAGAAAAGTGATCATGCTGTTTGTATGTGGCTGCTATGAAAGTGAACTGTGTTTTAAATCAATCAAATCAAATTTTAATTGTCACATGTGCTGAATACAACAGGTGTAGACCTTAACGTGAAATGGTTACTTACAAGCCCTTAATAACCAACAATGCAGTTCAGGAAATAGAGTTAAGAAATGACAATAATGAGGGTATATACAGGGAGTAGCAGTACCAAGTCAATGTGCAGTGGTACAGGTTAGTCAAGGTAACTTGTACATGTAGGTAGGGGTAAAGTGACTATGTATAGACAATAAACAGTGAGTAGCAGCAGTGTAAAAACAAACGGGGGTTCAATGTAAACAGTGGTGGCCATTTGATTAATTGTTCAGCAGTCTTATAGCTTGGTGGTAGAAGCTGTTGAAGAGCCTTTTGTTCCTAGACTTGGCGCTCCGGTACCGCTTGCCATGCGGGAGATCAGGGGTGTATTTATTCAACCTATTCTGTTGCAAAGCGTTTCTTAAATAGAAGCAAACAGAACGAAACAGGGATACACATACTTGCATTTGTCCAATAGAAACTCTCGTTTGCAACTGTTTGGGAAAATAGGGCGAAAATATGAGAATCATGTAGTATCCTAAACCTATCAATGTTACATTGAGCTGGGTGAATTGAAAATGAATGACAGTCATCCAACATGCTGTAATAGAGATAAGGCTATGCTCATCAATGAAAAAAAGAACACACAAAAAAAACGTCATCCCTGATCTTAAAGGGCACCGACCGCCACTGGTCTTGAGGATATACAGTTTCTTTCATCACATTCCCAGTGGCTCAGAAGTTTCCATACACTCAATTAGTATTTGGTAGCACTGCCTTTAAATTGTATAACTTGGGTCAAACGTTTCGGGTAGCCTTCCACAAGCTTCCCACAATAAGTTGGGTGAATTTTGGCCCATTCCTCCTGACAGAGCTGGTGTCACTGAGTCAGGTTTGTAGGCCTCCTTGCTCACACACTTTTTCAGTTCTGCCCACAACTTTTCTATAGGACTGAGGTCAGGGCTTTGTGATGTCCACTCCAATACCTTGACTTTGTTGTCCTTAAGCCATTTTGCCACAACTTTGGAAGTATGCTTGGGGTCATTCTTCACTTGGAAGACCCATTTGCGACCAAGCTTTAACTTCCTGACTGATGTCTTGAGATGTTGCTTTCAATATATCCACATAATTTTCTTTCCTTATGATGCCATCTATTTTGTGAAGTGCACCAGTCCCTCCTGCAGCAAAGCACCCCACAACATGATGCTTCACCCCCATGCTTCACGGTTTGGGATGGTGTTCTTCGGCTTGCAAGCATCCCCGTTTTTCCTCCAAGCATAACGATGGTCATTATGGCCAAACAGTTCTATTTCTGTTTCATCAGACCAGAGGACATTTCTCCAAAAGGTACGATCTTTATCCCTTTTTCATGGTGGTTTTAGAACAGTGGCTTCTTCCTTGCTGAGCGGCCTTTCAGGTTATGTCGATATAGGACTTGTTTTATTGTGGATATAGATACTTTTGTACCTGTTTCCTCCAGCATCTTCGCAAGGTCCTTTGCTGTTGTTCTGGGATTGATTTGCACTTTTCGCACCAATGTACGTTCATCTCTAGGAGACAGAACGCGTCTCCTTCCTGAGCGGTATGACGGCTGCGTGGTCCCATGGCGTTTATACTTGCGTACTATTGTTTGTACAGATGAACATTGTACCCTCAGGCGTTTGGAAATTGCTCCCAAGGATGAACCAGACTTGTGGAGGTCTACAATTTCTTTCCTGAGGTCTTGGCTGATTTCTGTTGATTTTCCATTGATGTCAAGCAAAGAGGCACTGAGTTTGAAGTTAGCCATGACATAATTTTCTAGAATTTTCCAAGCTGTTTTAAAGGCACAGTCAACTTAGTGTATGTACATTTCTGACCCACTGGAATTGTGATACAGTGAATTATAAATGAAATAATCTGTCTGTAAACAATTGTTTTACAGAAAAAATGAATTGTGTCATGCACAAGGTAGATGTCCTAACCTTCTTGCCAAAACTATAGTTTGTTAACAAGAAATGTGTGGAGTGGTTGAAAAACGAGTTTTAATGAATGACTCCAACCTAAGTATATGTAAACTTCCAACTTCAACTGTACTTTGAATGCGTGTTGTGTAACTATGCCTATTTATGCAGTCTGTTTACACGTTTTTGCCTCCCTGTTTCATCCAGTACAATCAGCTCCTTTGTAATCACTTGAAAAGTATAGAGTGGGTAACACAGTAGGCTATTCCCTCTTAGCCAGGCAATGTGATTCATTTTGAGCGATCATAACTGCAGTTTTGTGATACGAATCACTAAATGGGCCTCTCTGGTCTCTGAAGCTGAGAGCAATGGCCAGGCAGCCCTGCAGATAAGTGGGCTGCCCACTGGAAACGGAGCAGGCTGTGAGGGGTATTTACTTGCTCCACTGTATTCTGCTCTGAATGACACTACACTCGCTGAGGTAAACATACAAATAATTGACAGGAAAAAGAGCAGAAAGCTCTTTTCAAAAGCTTCGAAAAGGTACTTTTCCTAGTTTTCATCCGAACTCTCCTCATTGTTGAATACTTTTTCGCTCTCCTTTCATCTCCCATTGTCTTTGTTCTGAAAGGTGAATGTCGATGCTCTTGTCTTTGCGCATAACTTGTCATTTTTCATTACAGACAATACCTCCCACAAACGTGTACGCCCTCGTTAATATGACACAATGACAACAACAAAGTGCCTCTGTGGCTTGTGAGCAGGAGCGCAGATTCTACTAGCCTACATTTTAGCCTTCAGTTCCACTGTCGACTGGAGCAAACATCACTTCCTGCCTTCTGACCTTGACTAACAAAGGAGCCAACTACCAGTCATTTTCTTCACACAATGAAATTGATTTACCAACTGATTGTGCTCCAACTGACTAGCCTGTATGTTTGGCCATGAGAAAAAGATGCACAAGTAATGGATCCAAGGATTTATTCATCTGAAAGTAAATAGACACTCCAACTATTTCACTCTGCGGTTTCACACAGAGTAAATGAGTAAGCCAAACCCGTGACATGTTGTTGTTTGGATAAGAGGATGTGAAAGAAAAGAGCAATCGGTTTTGTCGCCTCTGTTCATTTTTTATTGTGGATTCATTTAAATCTCGTCAAAAGGACACACCCCTGGCAAGTGCACCCCTGGCAAGTGCATATTTCTCGACTGGGCGATTGCCCCGTAAATAAAGAGAGCTAATTGTGTTGCCTGCGGCAGTGATGTGCAGCCTGACCTTATCAGAAGAGGCTTCGTCTGTCTCTCTCCATCCTCCTGCCTCTGTGACTCACCCACCCTCCTTACTCAGTCGAGCCTGGGAAAGGAAAAGGACGTTCTTTGCATTGCGGTAGATTTCAATAACCCCTCAACCGAAAAAGGAAAGAAGTACAGAGCGAGGGAAAGAGGGAAGCAAGAAGGAAAGTGAGTGTCCAGCAGCTTGTCCAGCAGATCCCCTCACCGCCTCAGTAAACAGGTGATGCAAAATAACCCCTAAAGTGAGAAAGAGAAGGGAAATGAACGAAGCAGTAGAGTTATAAATAAAGAAATGAGTGTGGGCTTTACTTGAGTTTATTGACGGCCCCTTGCCAAACATCCATCAGTTGGTTACAGAGGTGTTTTGGGGACGCCAGGGATGGAGAGCTGGAGGGCCAGGCAAGTTGATGGATCACCTACACGCCACGCCACCGTCACCACGGTGAACTCACCCTCAGAATTGAGGAGTCGCAGTTCCTGTCTCTCTCTCTCTCTCTCCCTCCACCTCTCTCTCTCTCTTCTATCTCTCTCCCCCCACCTCTCTCTCTTCCCCCACCTCTCTCTCTCCCCCACCTCTCTCTCTCTTCCATCTCTCTCACTCTCTCTTTCATCTCTCTGTCCCCCATCTCTCTCTCTCCTCCATCTCTCTCCCCCCACCTCTCTCTCTCTCCCCTATCTCTCTCTCTCTGCCATCTCTCTCTTCCATCTCTCTCTCTCTTCCATCTCTCTCTCTCTCTCTTCCATCTCTCTCTATCTCTCTCTCTTCCATCTCTCTCACTCTCTCTTTCATCTCTCTATCCCCCATCTCTCTCTCTCCTCCATCTCTCTCCCCCCACCTCTCTCTCCCCCACCTCTCTCTCTCTCCCCCATCTCTCTCTCCCATCTCTCTCTCTTTCCCCCATCTCTCTCTCCCATCTCTCTCTCTCTCCCCCTCTATCTTCCTTTCCCTATTCAGCAACACCTGGATGAATCATACTAATAAGGGTAGAGCATCTTTGTTCCACCGGATGACAGCTTATAAATGACAGTAGCACAGGTCTCGTCCTCTGCTGGCCGGGCCAATCACCTCCGCAGGGGACTCAACCATGTGACTTCCAAGGGAGAAGCTTCGTGGGGGTTGCAGGTTGCTGTTCACAGGAAAAGAAAGGAGTGGTCACAGGCATTAGAGATAAAAAGGATGGCATCCAAAATGATAAGTAATGGGCTGGAGAGAAATGACAGCCTAGAACCAATATGACCGCCAGGGCCTTGTTATTACTCCCAGATGTGTGCACCAGTGGCAGAGAACCTGACACTTCCTGTTTAATAATGTTACCACCAAGCTATCTCGAGTTAAATACTCTGCCTCAGAGGCTCGGTTTATGACCGCCACTGAGGGCAGGATATTGTGTGTATGCCTGTGTTTGTTCATGTGTGCGTGTCTGTATGGGTTTCCGTTAGCCGGTAATTGCCGGCTTTTGGCACGATAAAATAAAAGCCGATAAATACAATCGTAGCCCGGCCAAATTGTCCGCGCCTGCATATTGTATACTCCGATTTCACTTTTCAGCAACAGTCTCTCACTCCTTGCCAGCATGGGCCTGCTGCTGAGGAGAGAGAGGGAGGAGCCTTGAACTAGGCTACTGTTGATTGTGAATATGGAGACCTTTTTCATTGAAGTAAAAACTCAAGTTAGAGAGTATGTCTAAAATGAAACTCCTACAAGGTTTAATATTGTAGAGGACAGAAGATGAGAAGAATGTTGATGCTGCCAAATGCAGGTTACTGTGCAAGTCACTTTCTAGTAGAAAGCAAATCTGGAACTTTTATTTATTAATTTCATATTTTAAATTATTTGTTTTATTATTATTATTATTATTATTATTATTATTTATATTGTACAGTGGGGCAAAAACTTATTTAGTCAGCTACCAATTGTGCAAGTTCTCCCACTTAAAAAGATGAGAGAGGCCTGTAATTTTCATCATAGGTACACTTCAACTATGACAGACATATTTTTATTTTTTTATCCAGAAAATCACATTGTAGGATTTTTAATGAATTTATTTGCAAATTATAGTGGAAAATAAGTATTTGGTCAATAACAAAAGTTTATCTCAATAGTTTGTTATATACCCTTTGTTGGCAATGACAGAGGTCAAACGATTTCTGTAAGTCTTCACAAGGTTTTCACACACTGTTGCTGGTATTTTGGCCCATTCCTCCATGCAGATCTTCTCTAGAGCAGTGATGTTTTGGGGCTGTTGCTGGGCAACACAGACTTTCAACTCCCTCCAAAGATTTTCTATGGGGTTGAGATCTGGAGACTGGCTAGGCCACTCCAGGACCTTGAAATGCTTCTTACGAAGCCACTCCTTCATTGCCCGGGCGGTGTGTTTGGGATCATTGTCATGCTGAAAGACCCAGCCACGTTTCATCTTCATCTTCGTTTCACCTGGTTTTCACTCAAAATCTCACGATACATGGCCCCATTCATTCTTTCCTTTACACGGATCAGTCGTCCTGGTCCCTTTGCAGAAAAACAGCCCCAAAGCATGATGTTTCCACCCCCATGCTTCACAGTAGGTATGGTGTTCTTTGGATGCAACTCAGCATTCTTTGTCCTCCAAACACGACGAGTTGAGTTTTTTCAAAAAGTTCTATTTTGGTTTCATCTGACCATATGACATTCTCCCAATCTTCTTCTGGATCTTCCAAATGCTCTCTAGAAAACTTCAGACAGGCCTGGACATGTACTGGCTTAAGCAGGGGGACACGTCTGGCACTGCAGGATTTGAGTCCCTGGCGGCGTAGTGTGTTACTGATGGTAGGCTTTGTTACTTTGGTCCCAGCTCTCTGCAGGTCATTCACTAGGTCCCCCCGTGTTGTTCTGGGATTTTTGCTCACCGTTCTTGTGATCATTTTGACCCCACGGGGTGAGATCTTGCGTGGAGCCCCAGATCGAGGGAGATTATCAGTGGTCTTGTATGTCTTCCATTTCCTAATAATTGCTCCCACAGTTGATTTCTTCAAACCAAGCTGCTTACCTATTGCAGATTCAGTCTTCCAAGCCTGGTGCAGGTCTACAATTTTGTTTCTGATGTCCTTTGACAGCTCTTTGGTCTTGGCCATAGTGGAGTTTGGAGTGTGACTGTTTGAGGTTGTGCACAGGTGTCTTGTATACTTATAACAAGTTAATACAGGTAACAAGTGGAGGACAGAGGAGCCTCTTAAAGAAGAAGTTACAGGTCTGTGAGAGTCAGAAATCTTGCTTGTTTGTAGGTGACCAAATACTTATTTTCCACCATAATTTGCAAATGAATTCATAAAAAATCATACAATGTGATTTTCTGGATTTTTCTTCTTCTCATTTTGTCTGTCATAGTTGAAGTGGACCTATGATGAAAATTACAGGCCTCTCTCATCTTTTTAAGCGGGAGAACTTGCACAATTGGTGGCTGACTAAATACTTTTTTGCCCCACTGTATATATGATTGTTATTTTTTTAGGCCTATTTATTAATCTAAACCAGTTCTTTAAATATGCCAACCATGTTTTGCATAATCAATTGTCCGATAAATTAAAATCTTCCCAGTGTGTGTGTGTGTGTGTGTGTACAGTATGTGGGTGTACAATGTGTGTGTGTGTGTTTACAGTATGTGTGTGTGTGTGTGTACAGTATGTGTGTGTGTGTGTGTGTGTCTGTGTGTGTGTACAGTTTGTGTGTGTGTGTACCATGTGTGTGTGTACAGTGTGTGTGGGTGTGTGTTTACAGTATGTGTGTGTGTGTGTACAGTATGTGTGTGTGTGTGTGTGTGTGGGTGTTCAGTGTGTGTGTGTGTACAGTGTGTGTGTGTACAGTGTGTGTGTTTACAGTATGTGTGTGTGTGTGTGTACAGTGTGTGTGTGTGTGTGTGTGTGTGTGTGTGTGTGTGTGTGTGTGTGTGTGTGTGTGTGTGTGTGTGTGTGTGTGTGTGTACAGTGTGTGTGTGTGTACCATGTGTGTGTGTACAGTGTGTGTGGGTGTGTGTTTACAGTATGTGTGTGTGTGTGTACAGTATGTGTGTGTGTGTGTGTGTACAGTGTGTGTGGGTGTGTGTTTACAGTATGTGTGTGTGTGTGTGTACAGTATGTGTGTGTGTGTGTACAGTATGTGTGTGTGTGTACATATGTGTGTGTGTGTACGTATGTGTGTGTGTGTGTGTGTGTGTGTGTGTGTGTGTGTGTGTGTGTGTGTGTGTGTGTGTGTGTGTGTGTGTGTGTACAGTATGTGTGTGCGTTTGTCTCTATTTCACTTAGATTTTTCAGCAGGGGAGGAGGTCAGGTTGATATTGCAGAGCACTGCACTGCCCAGCATGGAGTTATTAGCATTTCAACCACCTATTTGGCCTCTCACACCAGAGTGGTTGGAGTGAGATGCACAGGGAGAGGAGAGTGAGAAGAAGAAGATGAGGGAGACATTCAAGACACATACTATTAAAGAAGATCTAAAGGGCAAAAAATACTGCTTAAAAATGAATTAGCAGGTGTTCCCAGAACATTTCAGTCACCTCCCACCTCCCATCCTGGACAGGAAATTTGCACCGAGCCACAGTGCTGCGGGGACATACTCTTTTCACACCTAAACCTAACTACAGTAATGGATGTTACTGTTTCATCAGGGAGCCACAAAGATTAAGTAAACTAATGTCATCGCTGAATTGACATCGTTTGCTATTTCATGCAGCCACAGAATAGAAAGAAGCTAAACAAATGATTCTGTATTCGAATTTCACATTGATATCGCTCAACTTTTAACATTCGCGGCAAAGTAATGATACTGGGTGTGTAAGTCTGCCTCCAGTATAATATGGTCAACTTGGCCTTGTGGGCCCTCCATCAAATAAGACCAAGTACATCCAAAATCCATCAGATTAACGAATTAAACCAGCAACACAAATTATTCATAATCCCATTTCATTTTGACGAACCAATCGCAGTGAAATTAGATTAAATTTAGTCATGATCAGTGTCATATATTTTCTTCAGGTAAACTGTAGATAGGCTTGATAGCGGCATTGGCGTTGTTGGTTGGCTAGCAAGTAAAACGTTGCACATTGACGTTACACATTGTTCACTTTTGGGAAAACGGTTCCAGCCACTTGGTAGCTAGCTATCGTTAGTTCAAATAAATCAAAATGATGTACAAATATGAAACTGCAATTGTAAACTGTAAAGTCTAAACCCGCCATAGTTTAATTTATGAATGAGGTCCCAGGCAGAGGGTTCTCAGTTGAACATGAACGCACATCTCGCATTGGACAGTCCTTGATGTATAACACCGCACACCGGGGAAATGGCTTGAAAAGAGTGTGTCACCAGTGCTCACACTTCCTAGAGCATGGCTTATGATCTCTCATGATGGGGCGGTTAGACAGGATCGCCATGAATCCCAGCAGGCTCCCGGGAGTCGGCAGGTCATAATCCTTCGAAGCGCCGCGATTCCTATTCCAGTCGAATCCCCTGAAGTAGAGTGCAGCCGAGGAACGTGGGGGAGAAGGGAGTAAGGGTCTGACAACAGTCAGTGCTGTTGTGTTTTTGTTGAGGACTGGAAAAAAAATAGATGATTTTGGGTCTGGAAGTAGGGGGAATAGGGGTTGGTTGCTGATGACAGTTGAAGGAGAGGGGAGTTCGCTGAAGGGTACGGTGCGCCGCGTGAGGCGGAATCGACTGCAGTGTCATCACTTCTGACCATAAATTCCACCCGGCCCAGTCGTTGCAGTCTGGAGTTCATTTTCTCCAGGGCTATTTTTAGCTGCCGGCAGAACAGTGCTACCTGGGTTTGAAGTCTTGTGTTGCTCCAGGCTGCAGGAGCGTCACTTATCTGTAAGGCTTCTTTTTTTCTCTGACTGAGGGAACTTCTGTGGAGGGACTGAGGACTGAAGGTTTTGCATTTGCTTTGTAATTTGGAAAAGCTTCAAACCGTTCTGTGGTGAATGCATCTCGGACTCAGAAGTTTCTAGTTATATACAGAGCAAAACAATGTTTTAGTGATTTAGGCCTATCTATACCACAATACTGTGTCAAATGAGCTGCTACAGTATAGGACTATAGTTTATTATATTTGGAAGAATGAGCATTAAAACATTGCAAGGACACTCATTCATGCAACATTTGGCCCAGAATATAATTTAGTTTCAGAAGGATAAGGAAAAAAGTACTCTGCAAAATAGCCTTCATGCAGATTATAATTTTTCTTGTGCTTTTCAATGCATGGTCAGTCATAGTTGTTTTGTTTGGTTACACCCTCCTGCAGGTGTGCCAAATGGTGCCTATTAACTTAGCATAATGTTATTCATTTAAGCATTCCCTCGCTCAAAAGTAAATAAATGCCACCAAACAGATTCATTTCATGCCTCTGCAATCCCATGGTGCATTAAATGCTCTGGATCCCCTGGGACACCCTAGTGTGCCTTTTAATAGTCTAAACTAAGTTGTAACTTACTTCAGGGCCAAGCACTAGTTAGCCACTCATCGTGTCTACCTCTAAGAATAGGAAAGTCTCTCCCAGGTCTTCAGCCACGTTTGATGCCCGACAGTAGTATCTCACTGGAAACATGGTCTTGTCACTGTCTGCCACTGTAGTCATGTTACGCTCCATCACACTATAGTCCAGCACTGAGATGTTGTTGCTCAATGGGTGGTAATCTGAGGATTAATGACAGTTGTACATCTGCCAGTCATGTCGTTGAGCCCCACAGATGGTGAGGGACCATAGGGACTCTCTCTCTCTCTCTCTCTAGGTTGGGACCGCCGGCAGTGGGGGCCTTCCGGGAGAGGCGTTTTCTGCGTTTTGCAAGTTCTACGAGCGAGGAGACTTCCCCAACGCTCTGGAGCATAACACCAAGGGAAACAAAATCGCGTGGAAGGTAGGTTACCACAAAGCATTCACTACTACAGCAGTCTGTTGAGACGGTACAGTATGTGGATGCTACAGTATACATTGGAGGTGAATAACTTGAATTACCCCTGTACTGTACAATACTGTATGCAATTCATCATGTTCATCATTAGATGCATATTATATTGTATCCCTCTAATATTGTATACCTTTACACTCAGCCTAAACCTTCAGCAGGCTCTTGTACTCACAGTTTGATGATGGTGTCAATGATCTCCATGATACTGCATGTGATCTGTGTCTGTGTCATATGTGAAACACACAATCAAACTTTTCCAATGGATCCAGGATGTCGCAATAGGTCAAGGTTAATGTTGGATATAGCCGTGTGGACAACGGTCCAGACAGACGTCTCAGCCTGTCTTTCTCCATCTGGGTCTGTATTATTCAACATATCCCGTGGGCCCAGCAGTAAGATTACTCCTTCTACTAATAACCACGATGGTTTATTTAAGCAATAAGGCCCGAGAGGTTGTGGTATATGGCTAATATACCAGCCGTGGGCTGTATTCAGGCCCCGTACACTTATTCCACATTTTGTTACTTTATTCTAAAATGGATTAAATAAATAAAAAATGTCCTCATCAATCTACACAAAATACCCGTAATGACAAAGCGAAAATAGGGTTTTTAGAACTTTTTGCAAATGTATTATAAATTAAAAACAGAAATACCTTATTTACACAAATATTAAGACCCTTTGCTATGAGACTCAAAATTGAGCACCAGGTGCATCCTTTTTCCATTGATCACACCCAAGGAGACTCAAGGATATAATCGCTGTCAAAGGTGCTTCAACAAAGTACTGAGTAAAGAGTCTGAATACTTATGGAAATGTGATATTTCAGTTTTTTATATTTTTATACATTTGCAAAAAAACAAACATTTTTGCTTTGTCATTAAAGGGTTTTGTGTGTAGATTGATGACAAAAACGAGCAATTTAATCCATTTTAGAATAAGGCTGTAACATAACAGAATGTGGAAAAAGTCAAGGGGTCTGAATACTTTCTTCAAGATATATTCCTCAAGGTAACGGAATTTCAGGGAACACTCTTAGTTGGGGGTGACATCAATTTTTGTCTGGATCCGATTCTGGATAGATCCTCAGCTAAAGCATCCTCATTGACTGAGTCACCCAAATGCACTCTATCATTTATGAAAGACTTAAATTGAAAAGATGCATGGAGACAGCTCTACCCTCAAGATAGGGATGACTCATTCTACTCATTCTGCATAGCTCTCATATCTAGAGTGATGTTTCCCCCCTATCAGCACAGGTAATCCATAGAGTTGTGGAAACTGAGTATTTATCCAGAACTATCTCAGATAATTCTCCCTCACACTTTCTGTGTGGATGCTGGATGGAGTTCAAGGGACCTATAGATGGCGCCTAAACTCTTTTGAAACAGAAGCAGAATTGTGTCTCTTTATCAGAGACCAAATTACGTTTTTCTGTGAAACCAACTGTCCGTCCTCTCGCAATAGTTTGTAATCTGGGATACATTAAAGGCCTTTCCTAGGGGTCAAATCATTTCCTATACCAAAGGTCTACCAAAGAAATACACTGCTGAATTGAATGAATTAGAGAATTAAGTCCTATTACTACAAAAATAAAAACAAGAAACATACCGCTCGTTAGTGAATAAAAAACTAAAATATAATACCTTAAGTCAGTGGTACTCATTGCGTGGTCACCCTAATGATTTTCCTATTTTCCATTCATAATACATAACAATGATACAATTTCAATTCAATGTCTTTAATGCAGGCCTGAATCACTTCATTGAAAATATCTATTGTTCCCTGGATGGCAGATATATGGCAGTGTAGAGCAGCTGTTGAACAGAAAGGCCGAAATAGAACGCAACTGCTCAGCTACAGCAACCGACACTTAGCTACACTTAGCTACATTAGCTACTAGCTAATTTTTCAGTCTGGTAGACATGGATTGATTTATTTTTTTAAAGAAATGTAAATCTATTGACAATGAAAATGAGGGGGAAGAGCTGGAGAACAACGTGACAGCTATGAACCACCAGAGAACAAGGAAAATCAGGAAGATGGCAGCGGGGAAATGCAGCTAGCTAACGTAGCTAACGTGGCTAAAAGAAGGATACGGTCGATTCAAACAGAACACGGAAAGTTCCCAGAGAAATGGACAGACAAATCTTTTTTTGTACTGCATAATGTGACTAGCTCACTTTGTCTTATTTGCCAGAAGGCAGCCATTTGTTTTAAGCAAGGAGATTTAGAGCCACATTTCCAGTCACACCATGCCCAACACATCCGCCACAAAGCAACCTCAGAAATAACAAAATAGCGCAACTCAAAAGACAACAACAAATGATGGACAGATCTAGCACCGTTGCAGAGAAAACGACAGAGGCAACATATGAGATTGCTTGGATACTCACGAGAAACAAGAAGGCCTTCACAGATGCGAGGATTGTCAAATAATATGTTTTGGTCTCAGCCGAAATATTGCATGCTGATTTCACAAACAAGGAAGCTATTTTAAAGCAAATGTAAGGGACTGTAGTAACTCTCAGACTCGACCATAACAACACACATAGAAGACATTGGTGAGGACATCGGTAAGCAACTGATTACTGACATAGTACTGCGCTTGATGAAAGCACTAATGTAAGTGACATTACCCGATTATGTGTTTGGGTCCTCTTCCCTCAAAACGATTCGTTCAGAGAGGAACATTTCTGTTTACTGCCCCTTCAGGGACCAACACGAGGAGAAGATGAAAGCCCTTGTTACATTTTTTGATGATAATAATTATTACCTGGTCAAATCTGGGATCTGTGTGCATTGACAGCGCCCCAAACATACGAGGCAGGGAGAAAGGACTCAACAATGAACATTGTGATACAAAAACAGAGAAACAGACTGACCAATGCACACCTGGATTGCCTCACAAGGATAGCAACAACAGACTATACATTTAGAATGAATTCAGTCAAGGAGCAGAAGGGCCATTTTCGCTCATCCAACTACTGAGGTAACCCTTAATATGGGTCTTATACATGTGATGTAGCCTATTTGATGTGTGTATGTACTGTATATATGTGTGATGTGCTGTTCATCAAATCAATTGCATGTGCTCTATTGCTCTGAATTTGCTCTCAATTGATAATTGATCATATTGGAAGAAAAAGTATAACAAATTAAAGATCTGTGAGGCCCTCTGAATGATTGTCTTAACCCAAAGTGGCCCCTTGTCACGACTTCCACCGAAGGTGGCTCCTCTCCCTGTTCAGGCGGCGCTCGGCGTTGCCGGTCTACTAGCTGCCAACGATCCCTTTTCTTTTTCGCTTGGTTTTGTCTGTCTTGTTGTTCACCTGTGTCTAGTTTAGGTTATTAGTGGGGTATTTAATCTCTCCCTACCCACTTGGTTTTGTGCTGGATTGTTCATGTAGCTGTCAATTGTTTGGGTTGCGTTTTGGTTGGTTCCGTTGAACAGGTGTTTTTCCAGGACTACGTTCCTGTTGTTTTGTGGCTACTGTTGTGGTCCTGTTTCTGTTCTTTGGACTCGTAAATAAAACACCCTTTCTTGCAATTCGCTCTCTCCTGCGTCTGACTCCACACCCACCTCTCCTAGGGAGAACTTGACACCCCTTTACAAAAATAGTGAGTAATACTGCCCTAAGTACTTACAAAACTGAAAAGGCTATTCTTAGAACTAGGCAAAGATATTATGAATTTGGCGAGGAAAACATACAAAGTCTTGGCCTGGCAGATAAAATATGAGGAGAATTCGAGAATCATCAACTATTGAAACACAGAAGGGTCAAGTGTGATTCATTTAAACAATACTTTTCTAAGTTCTACACTTCTGATGGAACGGAACCAGCAATGATAGACACATTGCTATCTACTATTGAACTACTGCACCTCACACAGGAAGACCAAAATAAACTGATCGCCCTTATCACGTTTTTATTTTATTTTATTTTATTTATTTCACCTTTATTTAACCAGGTAGGCTAGTTGAGAACAAGTTCTCATTTGCAACTGCGACCTGGCCAAGATAAAGCATAGCAGTGTGAGCATACAACAAAGAGTTACACATGGAGTAAACAATTAACAAGTCAATAACACAGTAGAAAACAAAGGGGGGGTCTATATACAATGTGTGCAAAAGGCATGAGGAGGTAGGCAAATAATTACAATTTTGCAGATTAACACTGGAGTGATAAAAGATCAGATGGTCATGTACAGGTAGAGATATTGGTGTGCAGAAGAGCAGAAAAGTAAATAAATAAAAACAGTATGGGGATGAGGTAGGTGAAAAGGGTGGGCTATTTACCAATAGACTATGTACAGCTGCAGCGATCGGTTAGCTGCTCAGATAGCTGATGTTTGAAGTTGGTGAGGGAGATAAAAGTCTCCAACTTCAGCGATTTTTGCAATTCGTTCCAGTCACAGGCAGCAGAGTACTGGAACGAAAGGCGGCCAAATGAGGTGTTGGCTTTAGGGATGATCAGTGAGATACACCTGCTGGAGCGCGTGCTACGGATGGGTGTTGCCATCGTGACCAGTGAGCTGAGATAAGGCGGAGCTTTACCTAGCATAGACTTGTAGATGACCTGGAGCCAGTGGGTCTGGCGACGAATATGTAGCGAGGGCCAGCCGACTAGAGCATACAAGTCGCGTTCTGACCTTAGTTCTTTTGTTATGTCTTTGTTTTAGTATGGTCAGGGTGTGAGTTGGGTGGGTTGTCTATGTTAGTTTTTCTATGATTTGCTATTTCTGTGTTTGGCCTGGTATGGTTCTCAATCAGAGGCACCTGTCAATCGTTGTTTTCTATTGTGTTTGGTGGGTGATTGTTTTCTGTTGTGTGCCAGAACTGTTTTCGGTCGTTTCTCTTTGGTATTTTTGTTATTTCCGTATTCATTTGAATAAATATGGACACATACCACGCTGCGCCTTGGTCCTCACCTTCTTCCACCAACAACGGCCGTTACAGCCCTTTTACAAAAAAACTAAATCCAAAAGGCAATTTCCTCTCTACAATCTGCCAAATCAACAGGAGTCGATGACTTTCCCCCAGAGTTTAAGGATTTGCTTATTCCTCTCTTGATGGATGTCCTAAATGTAGCTGCTAAGACGCAGAGCCTACCGGACTTCTTTTCCACAGCTATTTCCACGGCTAACAGTTATACATAAAAAAAACAAGATCCTCTGCAATGCTCTTCCAAGGGTGAGCCTGGACAAATTAACATGGGATTATAGTCTAGGAGGTCTCCACCTACCACATTTCAAGATGTATTACTGGGCAGCACAAATTAGATTTCATTTAATTCTTATTTGAAAATGAACCAGCCTCTTCTTGGACTCAGATGGAAAGGTTTGTTCCTAATGAAGAGGTTGGGAATAATATTATCTACAAGTGGAACCCCAAGACTATATCAACAAAAATGAGCATTCCCTGTTTCATCAATTTAGCAAGATCTTGGTATGAAATTCGTACATTAGTTGGTCCGAAACAAGACGTGTCACCCAAAACAGCCCTGTGGCTGCTGCCAAAGATCTTGGATAGCAAAAATGTTCAACATTGGCATGAGAAGGGAATGACGCATTTAGAACATTGTTATATACAGTAGATGGGCTACTTATGTCATTTAGAACACTGTTGTATACAGTAGATGGGCTACTTATGTCATTTAGAACACTGTTGTATACAGTAGATGGGCTACTTATGTCATTTAGAACACTGTTGTATACAGTAGATGGGCTACTTATGTCATTTAGAACACTGTTGTATACAGTAGATGGGCTACTTATGTCATTTAGAACACTGTTGTATACAGTAGATGGGCTACTTATGTAATTTAGAACACTGTTGTATACAGTAGATGGGCTACTTATGTCATTTAGAACACTGTTGTATACAGTAGATGGGCTACTTATGTCATTTAGAACACTGTTGTATACAGTAGATGGGCTACTTATGTCATTTAGAACACTGTTGTATACAGTAGATGGGCTACTTATGTAATTTAGAACACTGTTGTATACAGTAGATGGGCTACTTATGTCATTTAGAACACTGTTGTATACAGTAGATGGGCTACTTATGTCATTTGAGCAACTGAAAGAGAAATAACAGTTATCCAATAATCATTTATTTAGTTATTTACTGTTAAACTTTCTCAAAAGCACTCTTGGAGATATGACTTTACCAAACCTATCAAGCATTGAACAACTACTCCATGATAACCATGACTCATATAGATTTACATTACCAGTCCAAAGTTTCAGAACACCTCAAGGGTTTTTCTTTATTTTTACTATTTTCTACATTGTAGAATAATAGTGAAGACATCAAAACTATGAAATAACACATATGGAATCATGTTGTAACCAAACAGGTGTTAAACAAATCTAATAATATTTTATATTTCAGATTCTTCTAATAGACACATTTTGCCCTGATGACAGCTTTGCACACTCTTGGCATTCTCTCAACCAGCTTCATGAGGTAGTCACCTGGAATGCATTTCAATTAACAGGTGTGCGTTGTTAAAAGTACATTTGTGGAATTTCTTTCCTTCTTAAAGCATTAGAGCCAATAATAAGCAGTTCGACACATACAACGACACAGAGTTACACATGGAGTAAAACAAACATACAGTCAATAATACAGTATAAACAAGTCTATATACGATGTGAGCAAATGAGGTGCGATAAGGGAGGTAAAGGCAAAAAAAAAGGCCATGGTGGCAAAGTAAATACAATATAGCAAGTAAAACACTGGAATGGTAGATTTGCATTGGAAGAAAGTGCAAAGTAGAAATAAAAATAATGGGGTGCAAAGGAGCAAAATAAAATAAAAAAATACAGTAGGGAAAGAGGTAGTTGTTTGGGCTAAATTATAGGTGGGCTATGTACAGGTGCAGTAATCTGTGAGCTGCTCTGACAGTTGGTGCTTAAAGCTAGTGAGGGAGATAAGTGTTTCCAGTTTCAGAGATTTTTGTAGTTCGTTCCAGTCATTGGCAGCAGAGAACTGGAAGGAGAGGCAGCCAAAGAAAGAATTGGTTTTGGGGGTGACCACAGAGATATACCTGCTGGAGCGTGTGCTACAGGTGGGTGATGCTATGGTGACCAGCGAGCTGAGATAAGGGGGGACTTTACCTAGCAGGGTCTTGTAGATGACATGGAGCCAGTGGGTTTGGCGACGCGTATGAAGCGAGGGCCAGCCAACGAGAGCGTACAGGTCGCAATGGTGGGTAGTATATGGGGCTTTGGTGACAAAACGGATTGCACTGTGATAGACTGCATCCAATTTGTTGAGTAGGGTATTGGAGGCTATTTTGTAAATGATGCCCCCGAAGTCGAGGATTGGTAGGATGGTCAGTTTTACAAGGGTATGTTTGGCAGCATGAGTGAAGGATGCTTTGTTGCGAAATAGGATGCCAATTCTAGATTTAACTTTAGATTGGAGATGTTTGATGTGGGTCTGGAAGGAGAGTTTACAGTCTAACCAGACACCTAGGTATTTGTAGTTGTCCACATATTCTATGTCAGAGCCATCCAGAGTATGGTGATGTTGGACAGGCGGGCAGGTGCAGGCAGCGATCGGTTGAAGAGCATGCATTTAGTTTTACTTGTATTTAAGAGCAATTGGAGTAGCAGTTGTGACTAGGTATACAGAAGATAGCCTTATTGGGTAAAATACCCAGTCTATATTATGGCAAGAACAGCTCAAATAAGCAAAGAGAAATGACAGTCCATCAATTACTTAAAGACATGAAGGTCAGTTAATACAGACATTTCAAAAACTTTGAGTGTTTCTTCAAATGCAGTTGCAAAAACCATCAAGCGTTATGATGAAACTGGCTCTCATGAGGACCTCTACAGGAATGGAAGCCCCAGAGTTACCTCTTCTGCGGAGGATAAGTTCATTAGAGTTACCATTCTCAGAAATTTTTGCCCAAATAAATGCTTCACAGAGTTCAAGAAACAGACACATCTTAACATCAAGTGTTCAGAGGAGACTGTGAATCAGGCCTTCATAGTCATATTTCTGCAAAGAAACCACTACTAAATGGACACCAATAATAAGAAGAGACTAGCTTGGGCCAGGAAACAAGAGCAATGGACATTAGCCCAGTGGAAATCTGTCCTTTGGTCTGGAGTCCAAATTGGAGATTTTTGGTTCCAACTGCTGTCTTTGTGAGACGCGGTGTGGGTGAACGGATGATCTCCACATGTGTTTTGGTGCTTTGCTGGTGACACTGTCTGTGATTTATTTAGAATTCAAGGCACACTTAATCAGCATGGCTACCACATCATTCTGCAGCGATACACCATGACGTCTGGTTTGGGCTTAGTGGCACTATCATTTGTTTTTCAACAGGACAATGACCCAACACACCTCCAGGCTGTGTTAGGGCTATTTTGCCAAGGAGGAAAGTGATGGAGTGCTGCATTAGATGACCTGGCCTCCACAATCCCCCGACCTCAACCATCTTGAGATGGTTTGGGATGAGTCGGACCGCAGAGTGAAGGAAAAGCAGCCAACAAGTACTCAGCATATGTGATAACTCCTTCAAGACTGTTGGAAAAGCATTCCAGGTGTAAGCTGGTTGAGAGAATGCCAGTAGAGTGGAAAGCTGTCATCAAGGCAAAGTGTGGCTATTTGAAGAATCTAAAATATATTTGAATTTATTTAACACTTTTTTTGGTTACTACATGATTCCATGTGTTATTTCATAGTTTTGATGTCTTCACTTACTATTCTACAATGTATAAAATAGTAAAAATAAAGAAAAACCCTTGAATGCGTAGGTGTACTAAAATGTTTGACCGGTAGTGTATATCCAGAGTGTACTCATTGCTAATACAACACTGCCCAAAACCAGATGTGCATAAGTCAAGAGAGCGATGGGAATCCGATTGGAATACTACAACTGAAGAGGGGCTGTGGTCAGACTTATGCCAAGATAGTGTGTCAGCAACCATCAGCTCTACTCTAGATACAGACTACATTACAACTTCTGACACCTCAGAGGATACATAGATATAACCCTGAAATATTAGCAATGTGTTTCACATATGGAACAACAGAAGGCACTTTTTTGCTTTCTACCTGGCATGATATATGTGATACACTGGCCTTTATTATGGAGGTCCCTTTCCCACTTGACCCTGAAATATGCCTTCTGGGTAACTTCGCAAATGTGAATTTGAGGAATAACTTCAACATCAAATTGACAGAAATCGCCCTTGCCACTGCAAGAAAATGTGTTGCATTGACATGGAAATCAGATTCCCCTCTTTTACAAAATGTCTCTCTGAAATGAATAAGTGTATTCCTATGGAGAAGATTACCTACGCTTTAAGAAATAAATTGAACTACTTTGTGAAAATATGGCAATCCTTCCAGTACTATATGGAAACACATCCATTGAGGATGGTGGATGTGAGCTTGTAGATCAATGTAGATTGTTGTAGCTACTGTCTCTCTGTAATGTACTGTTTGTATTGTTTTGTGTATTTGTTGGTATCTCTTGTCATTTGTCTTTTTTTGTCATTATTAGTAGTATTAGTATTTGAATAAAAAAATAAAATACTAAGTAAAGGGTGTGAATACTTATGTAAATGTGATATTTCCGTTTATTTTAATTTTTTTACATTTCCAAAAATGTCTAAACCTGTTTTTGCTTTGTCATTATGGGGCATGTGTGTAGATTGATGAGGGGGGGAAACAATCCATTTAAGACTATGGTTGTAACGTAACAAAATGTGGAAAATGTGAATGGGTCGGAATATTTTACGAATGCACTGTATATACAAAGTATGTCGACACCCCTTCAAATGAGTGGATTTGGCTATTTCAGCCACACCCGTTGCTGACAGGTGTATAAAATCGAGCACACAGCCATGCAATCTTCATAGACAAACATTGGCAGCAGAATGGCCTTACTGAAGAGCTCACTGACTTTCAACGTGGCAACGTCATAGGATGTCACCTTTCCGATAAGTAAGTTCGTCATATTTCTGCCCTGCTAGAGCTGCCCCGGTCAACTGTAAATGCTAATATTGTGATGTGTAAACGTCTAGGAGCAACAACGGCTCATACAAGCTCACAGAACGGGGCCGCCGAGGGCTGAAGCGCGTACCGCGTGAAAGTCATCTGTCCTCTGTTGCAACACTCACTACCGAATTCCAAACTGCCTCTGGAAGCAACGTCAGCACAAAACTGTTCGTCAGGAGCTTCATGAAATGGGTTTCCATGGCCAAGCAGCCGCACACAAGCGTCTGCTGGACTCTGGAGCAGCGGAAACGTGTTCTCTGGAGTGATGAATCACGCTTCACCATCTGGAAGTCCAACTGATAAATCTGGGTTTGGCGGATGCCAGGAGAACACTATCTGCCCTAATGCATAGTGTCAGCTGTAAAGTTTGGTGGAGGAGGAATAATAGTCAGGGGCTGTTTTTTATGGTTCGGGCTAGACCCCTTCCGGTGAAGAGAAATCTTAATGCTGTAGCATACAATTACATTCTAGAAGATTCTGTACTTCCAACTTTGTAACAACAGTTTAGGGAAGGCCCTTTCCTGTTTCAATATGACAATGCCAAAGCGAGGTCCATACAGAAATGGTTTGTTGAGATCGGTGTGGAAGAACTTGACTGGCCTGCACAGAGCCCTGACTTCAACTCCATCGAACACGTTTGGGATGAATTGGAATGCCGACTTCAAGTCAGACCTATTCACCCAACATAGACCGCTGCGCCACTCTGGAGCCCTAAGGCACTGCATCGCAGTGCTAGAGGTGCCACTACAGACCCTGGTTTGATCCCAGGCTGTATCACAACCGGCCGTGATGGGGAGTGCCATAGGGCAGCGCACAATTGTCCTGGTTAGGATTTGGCCGGTGTAGGCTGTCTTTGTAAATAAGAATTTGTTCTTAATTAACTGGCTTGCCTAGTTAAATAAATGTTAAATAAAAAACATCAGTGCCTGACCTCACTAATGCTTCTCAGAAGAGTGGAAGCAAAGGGGGGACCAACTCCATATTAATGCCTATGATTTTGGATTGAGATGTTCAACGAGCAGGTGTCCACATACTTTTAGCCATGTAGTGTATATTGGCCATATACCACAAACCCCCAAGGTGCCTTATTGCTATTATAAACTGGTTACCAATGTATTAGAGAAGTAAAAATACATGTTTTGTCATACCTGTGGTATACGGTCTCATATACAGCATTCAGGGCTTGAACCACCCTGTTTATTAAGTAAATATCTGCTCTCACAGCGTTGCGAGGTTTTCCACAACTTCTAAACCAGAGCCATCACCACTGCACTTAATGACATTTAGAAACGTAAGCAAGGCTAAATTAATCAAAGCATTTTCTTCAGTTTTTCTACTGCTCCAAAGAGAGGCAGCTCACTCTTCACTGTCTCCAGGTGAAAACATTGTGAAAGCATCTGCATGAATTATTAATGTATAGTGTTCAAATGAATATTGTGTGTTGGCGGTGCGCTTTTACCACAATAATGGCTTTCTTTGTGCTCTTGTGAAAAAGCTCTCAGCAAAACCGGAATCGTTGTATGAAATTGTTTGCTGTCATACCTAATGCAACTGTAATGCCTTTGATTTCACCCATCTGACTTCTTCTAATTCTCCTTGTCTGTCTGTTTCATTGTTCCCCCACTGTGAGTGTTTATGTGAGAACATCTCAGAGGGATGAGTGTTCATGTGTATAGCCTACAGCAGGTAGCCTAGTCAAGCATGTGTTGGTGTTCTAAACTAGCATGTGTTGGTGTTCTAAACTAGCATGTGTTGGTGTTCTAAACTAGCATGTGTTGGTGTTCTAAACTAGCATGTGTTGGTGTTCTAAACTAGCATGTGTTGGTGTTCTAAACTAGCATGTGTTGGTGTTCTAAACAAGCATGTGTTGGTGTTCTAAACTAACATGTGTTGGTGTTCTAAACTAGCATGTGTTGGTGTTCTAAACTAGCATGTGTTGGTGTTCTAAACAAGCATGTGTTGGTGTTCTAAACTAACATGTGTTGGTGTTCTAAACTAGCATGTGTTGGTGTTCTAAACTAGCATGTGTTGGTGTTCTAAACTAGCATGTGTTGGTGTTCTAAACAAGCATGTGTTGGTGTTCTAAACTAGCATGTGTTGGTGTTCTAAACTAGCATGTGTTGGTGTTCTAAACTAACATGTGTTGGTGTTCTTAACTAGCATGTGTTGGTGTTCTAAACTAGCATTTGTTGGTGTTCTAAACTAGCATGTGTTGGTGTTCTAAACTAGCATGTGTTGGTGTTCTAAACTAACATGTGTTGGTGTTCTAAACTAGCATGTGTTGGTGTTCTAAACTAGCATGTGTTTGTGTTCTAAACTAGCATGTGTTTGTGTTCTAAACTAGCATGTGTTGGTGTTCTAAACTAGCATGTGTTGGTGTTCTAAACTAGCATGTGTTGGTGTTCTAAACTAGCATGTGTTGGTGTTCTAAACTAGCATGTGTTGGTGTTCTAAACTAGCATGTGTTGGTGTTCTAAACTAGCATGTGTTGGTGTTCTGAACTAGCATGTGTTGGTGTTCTAAACTAGCATGTGTTGGTGTTCTAAACTAGCATGTGTTGGTGTTCTGAACTAGCATGTGTTGGTGTTCTACACTAGCATGTGTTGGTGTTCTAAACTAGCATGTGATCTGGGTAGAATAACAACACCTTTTTTTTGTCAGTGTTTTATCCTCTCCTCTTGTCTACTTATAAAACCCCTCCAAACAGAGTAGTCTCGCAGAAGAGTAGTCGTGCAGTGGAGAGTGGGTAGTGGATAGTGGGTAGCGGGTAGTGGAGAGTGGATGGTGGAAAGTGGGTAGCGGGTAGTGTTTAGCAGGAGGTGGAGAGTGGGTAGTGGAGAGTGGGTAGTAGAGAGTAGGTAGCAGAGAGTGGGTAGTGGATAGTGTTTAGCGGGAGGTGGAGAGTGGGTAGTAGAGAGTAGGTAGCAGAGAGTGGGTAGTGGATAGTGGAGACTGGATAGTGGACTGTGGAGAGC
Organism: Oncorhynchus kisutch; assembly: GCF_002021735.2. Classification (NCBI taxonomy): domain Eukaryota; kingdom Metazoa; phylum Chordata; class Actinopteri; order Salmoniformes; family Salmonidae; genus Oncorhynchus; species Oncorhynchus kisutch. Next base: position 47,017,908 of record NC_034180.2, on the reverse strand, counting down.
GAAGAGTGGGTAGCGGGAGGTGAAGAGTGGGTAGCGGGAGGTGGAGAGTGGGTAGCGGGAGGTGAAGAGTGGGTTGCGGGAGGTGGAGAGTGGGTAGTGGACGGTGGAGAGCGGAGAGTCGGTAGCGGGAGGTGAAGAGTGGGTAGCGGGAGGTGGAAAGTGGGTAGCGGGAGGTGGAGAGTGGGACCATTGCAGGTTGTCTGTGATGTGTATGCCGAGGAACTTAAAACTTTCCACTTCCCACTATCCACTCTGGGACTGCAAAACTGGGTTATGCTGAGCTTACTTCATGCAGGAGATTGGTGGGTGGAGTAGGGCACAACTGTGAATGCTCAGCTGTGGCATAAAGCCACTGCCCCTCCACCCCATTCTTGGCTGGAGAGTTGGCTATAGGACGAAAAAGAAAATGTGGAAGAGGGCAGGAAAATATTTGGCTTAAGGTGCATGAGCCCAGTGTGTGTGTTAACTGCATTTGTGTGATTGTAGAGTGTATGTGTCTGCGGTCAAGAGTTCACAGTCCCTGCCCCCACAAAGATGGGCTCTGTGTTTTTGTCCACGTGTGAGAGGGGGAGCAGGAAAGTGGCAAATGTCCTTGCGATGGCATGCCTCTGAAATTGACCGTGAAATGGCCACAAACAGCAGGCTGAATATCATTGGTTACATACAGGTGTCCTATTCATTTTACACTTTGGGTAAAAAGTCTCCTCCGTTCATCCCCCTTTCTGTGCAGTAGGGAGCAGTAGCGCTTGGCTCTTCCTCCTCTAGGCTCCTACGCAATCCGTCTCTCATGTCTTTCACAATCCTCCCCCCCCCCATCTCCCACTCTACATCTTAATCACATTTCTGAACTGTGGGAGAAGTACTAAAGAAAAACTCTGGCCTGGTCCCTTTGAGACTTTGTTCAATTTGCCTAAACAAAGTAGAATTAAAGTACAGCAACCTTTCTGTCCAGTCATGATCAGAGGAGAAAAGAACATGGATTACTTTCCCCTGTAATATACTGAACAAAAATATAAACGCAACATGTAAAGTGTTGGTCCCATGTGGTCCCTGAAAAGTAAAGATCCCAGAAATGTTCCATATGCAGAAAAAGCTTATTTGTCTCAAATGTTGTGCACAAATTTGTTTACATCCATTTTAGCGATACTTTCTCTATTGCCAAGATAATCCATTCACCTGACAGGTGTGGCATATCAAGAAGCTGATTAAACATGATCATTACACAGGTGCACCTTGTGCTGGGGATAAAAATGGCACTCTAAAATGTGCAGTTTTGTCACACAACACCATGCCACAGATTACTCATGTTTTGACGGAGCGTGCAATTGGCATGCTGACGGCTAGAATGTCTGCCAGAGCTGTTGCCAGAGAATTAAATGTATTTCTCTACCATAAGCCACCTCCAACGTCATTTTAGAGAATATGGCAGTACGTCCAAACAGCCTCACAACCGCAGACCACGTGTAACCACGCCAGCACAGGACATCCACATCCGACTTCTTCATATGCAGCTGTTCAGGGAAGCTAGAAAGCATTATACACAAGCAGTTAGAAAAGCCAAGGCTAGCTTTTTCAAGCAGAAATTTGCTTCCTGCAACACTAACTCAAAAAAGTTCTGGGACACTGTAAAGTCCATGGAGAATAAGAACACCTCCTCCCAGCTGCCCACTGCACTGAAGATAGGAAACACTGTCAACACTGATTCCTATTTCACAACAAAGCATCCTTCACTCATGCTGCCAAACATACCCTTGTAAAACTGACCATCCTACCAATCCTTGACTTCGGCGATGTCATTTACAAAATAGCCTCCAATACCCTACTCAACTAATTGTATGCAGTCTATCACAGTGCCATCCGTTTTGTCACCAAAGCCCCATATACTACCCACCATTGCGACCTGTACGCTCTCATTGGCTGGCCCTCGCTTCATACTCGTCGCCAAACCCACTGGCTCCATTTCATCTACAAGACCCTGCTAGGTAAAGTCCCCCCTTATCTCAGCTCGCTGGTCACCATAGCATCACCCACCTGTAGCACGCGTTCCAGCAGGTATATCTCTCTGGTCACCCCCAAAACCAATTCTTTCTTTGGCCACCTCTCCTTCCAGTTCTCTGCTGCCATTGACCGAAACAAACTACAAAAATCTCTGAAACTGGAAACACTTATCTCCCTCACTAGCTTTAAGCACCAACTGTCAGAGTAGCTCACAGATTACTGCACCTGTACATAGCTCACCTATAATTTAGCCCAAACAACTACCTCTTTCCCTACTGTATTTATTTATTTTATTTATTTATTTTGTTCCTTTGCACCCCATTATTTTTATTTCTACTTTGCACATTCTTCCACTGCAAATCTACCATTCCAGTGTTTTACTTGCTATATTGTATTTACTTTGCCACCATGGCCTTTTTTGCCTTTACCTCCCTTATCTCACCTCATTTGCTCACATCATTTATAGACTTGTTTATACTGTATTATTGAAAGAATGTTTGTTTTACTCCATGTGTAACTCTGTGTCGTTGTATGTGTCGAACTGCTTTGCTTTATCTTGGCCAGGTCGCAGTTGTAAATGAGAACTTGTTCTCAACTTGCCTACCTGGTTAAATAAAGGTGAAATAAATAAATAAAAATAAAATCTGTGGGATCGTCCAATGAAACAAGAGTATTTCTGTCTGTAATAAAAAAAAACGTTTTTTGTGCAAAACTAATTTTGATATGCTGGGCTTGGCTCCCCAATGGCAAGGGCATAGGCCCACCCACTGGGGAACAGGACAGAGAGAGAGACTTTGTGTGTGCGCACATGGTGACAGTGTGTGTCTGTGTGCATCTTTGTGTGTGTTCGTAGTAGAGAGAATACTAGGTATTATAAATGTCGAGGGCAAATTGAAAGCGGCAAGGTTGTTTTTCCGAGCAGATAATTTGCCTCTGGCTCTCTACTACAGCTGTAATGTGGCTCACTCAGGTACAAGCTTTACACTATGAGGAACATGTGTTGCAGACAGATAAGAGGTGAAGTGGGAGTCTCTCTCCCCCCATGTGTCTGGCCCCCTGTCATCACGTTGGAGGTTGGAAGCCAACGGCCTGGTCGCCTGGAACAGTTACTCAAAGCCCTCCACGGCGGGGAGAGCACGATCCACAGGGGCTCTGCAATAAGGAGACATGGCAGTCGTTTGGCTCTCGGTAATAATGGATGAGATGAGAGGATGTCTGTTTCCCCTGTCTCCTCAGTCAGAAGGTTAGCCTAGCGCTCTTCAAATGCAGCCTCCAGCCTACCAGCCAGACTTCCAGACCCCTAAAAACTATTATATTTCATTACAGCATCTCTCATCTACTTTATCCTCTACCTGCATCTCTCTGCTGCCTCGGTCCTTTGAGTCCTCTTTTCTCTCTCTATTTTTTCCTCCTCACGTTTTCCTCCTCACACCCGATGTCCATCAAATGCAAAATGCGTTTTTGTTTTGCTCCATGTGTATCCCGCATTTCTCGTACTTGATGCACATGTGCTTTTCTTTTCAAGAATCTAAAAAGCTAGCTAGTTGAAGTATGTGTGTATACTTCCATTTGTACCATGACACGGTAAAGTGTAACAGTATATCTTTAGACTGTCCCCTCGCCCATATCCGGGCACGAACCAGGGACCCTCTGCACACATCAACAACAGTCACCCCTTGAAGCATCGTTACCCATCGCTCCCCAACGCAGTGTTACGGACTGCTACATTGACAATAAATTACTTCCCTTGATGCATCTAGTAGACATGAAACATTAGCCTCTCTCGTATTCCTTTTTGTCGTTTTATAGAGTCAAGGGGCTAAGCGGGGAGGCATTTCATAAGTACATCAATGCAAACCTGATTCCTGCCCACAAAACACCTCGGCTCGGGGAGGGATTAGTGAGATGTGAGGGAGACAATCAATTCATCTGATCAAGCGTTTAGGAAATGGAGAGCGTAAACGTTCCTAGGGGATGGATATCCACCTCCCATCGAGCCAATAGGGAGGAGGGAGGGAAAGGGGGAACGTGTGTGGAGACTGATTTAGTGGAATTTTATTGACAGCCCCTGTGTTTAAGTGATCAATTAATTGTTTATCATCTAAATTGCTGATTTTGTATACAGTACCTTGGACATAATGGTGTTATTGGCATGGAGCAGTTGGTGTTGTATCACTTTATATGGAATCATTTTGAGTGATGGCGCTGAATTATATGACACACATACTGTAGGCCAGTGGTTCCCAAACTTTGTATAGTTCCGTACACCTTCAAACACATTAAATGGCACCGACAGAGATGGTGGCCTCCCTTCCTGTTCTTAGGAAACTATGTGTTGTTTATGTATTATTTCTCACATTGTTACCCCAGGAAATCTGAAGTCTTATTACATACAGCCAAGAAGAACTATTGGATATAAAAGCAACGTAAACTTACCAACATTACGACCAAGAATAGGACCCGAAGCGGATCCTAAAGTTCGGACCACCACCCAGGACAATAGATCTAATCCCAGTAGCCGACCCAAAACAACAGACCCGCAAAAGGGGCAGACGGAGCGGCATTCTGGTTTTACACCATCCGTACAGATACCAACACATCTTCACCACCAAAGTCCACTTGATGTCATTAAGCTGTCCAGTACTTAAAAAATATCATTTCCTGTTGTCCTGGCTTCCAGTGGTTTGCAGAAGAGGATAGCTTCCTTAATTGACTCCCCATAAACGTAACGAACATATACCAGGAGATGTGCCAGGCTCGCCACATCTGTTGACTCATCCAGCTGTAACGCATAGAATTCACTGGCTTGTATGTGAAGCAGTAATTGTTTCAAAATGTCACTGATTCGTCGTGAAACAGTGTTATTTGATGAAGGCATTGTCTGCATTGTTATTTTGGCCTTTCCCCCAGCATTGTCCCAGTCATGTCCACTGCAGCAGGAAGAATGAAGTCCTCCACAATAGTTTGGGGCTTGCCTGTCCTAGCCAGTCGATAGCTCACCATATAAGATGCATCCCGCCCCTTCTTATTAATGGTATCTGTTGCTTTTATACATGTCTTACTACTCCGGTGGCTTATTTTTCAAATTTGCATGTTTTGTTTCTAAATGTCTGTACAAGAGTGATGGTTTTATTGAGTTGTGAGATAATACTTCTGCACATATAACACACTGTGGCTGAGGAAAGGCACTACTCCCAATATAAGTGAACCCCAAATCAATGTAGTTATCATATTAGCGCCTCTTCGATGGTCCAATATCCCTGTCTGTTCTTCGGGGCTTTCCCAGGTAAGGGGGCTGTAGCTCTTTGGCTGCATCAGATTCTGATGCAACTGTCAGTGTGCATGCTAGCTGGGCTAACAACAAATGTTGAATTATTGGATGCTAGCATTGGATGTGCTCGTGGAAGCAGAACAACTTGTGTCGTCGACAGGTGCAGGTGTAGTACTGCAGGTGTAGTACTGCACTACCAGTAGAGCTGGTATGTGTCTCTATGGACGCGGACCTTACTTTTTTTTAAACCATTTATCAATTTTCAAGCAAACAGAATGAGCAGCAGCTATGTTTGGCTACATATGGACTGTTAGTGGAAATCCCCGAGAGAGTAACGGTTAATGTGATTGGATGTTAATTATTTGACTAGGCTACCTGTATTTGACATTGTGTTGTTATTTCGCTGTACACTAGATGGTTTAATTTAATTTTTGGCAGTGAAACGATGCTACTCAGGCAAGAAAAAAAACAAATGTATGGCCCTGTTGGAAAATATAAATGGACTGTTTGAAAATGTGAAGAAAAAACGATTTCTAAATTATAAATATTTTAAATGTGAGTCACATTTTTATTTGGCGTACCCCCGACGGCATTGCGCGTACCCCGGAAGGCATTGCACGTACCCCTGCTTGGGAATACCTGCTGTAGTCCAAAGTAAACCAATTTTCTGTAGAGGACAATGCTGGCTTTTTGAGAATTCTTGAAACGAGGCCCATAAGCTATAATGCCTGAAAAGTCTATACATAACGTGCATTCGGAAAGTATTCAGAAAACTTTTTCCACATTTTACAACTTTGTAGGTGACCAAATGCTTATTTTCCACCATAATATGCAAATAAATTCATTAAACATCCTACAATGTGATTTTCTGGATTTTTTTTCTCATTTTGTCTGTCATAGTTGAAGTGTACCTATGATGAAAATTACAGGACTCTCTCATCTTTTTAAGTGGGAGAACTTGCACAATTGGTGGCCCCTCTGTATGTAAATAAGGTATTTCAGTTTAATTTTTTATACATTTGCAAAAATTTATAAAAACTTGTTTTTCGCTTTGTCATTATGGGGTATTGTGTGTAGATTGACGAGGAAAACATCTAATTGAATCCATTTTAGAATAAGGCTGTAACATAACATAATGTGGAAAAAGTCAAGGTGTCTGAATAGTTTGCGAATTCACAGTACTTACCTACCTAATTTCAATCCCTTTTTTGCAAATATCCTTGTCTCAATTCGCAATATACCTTCCCTTGACCATATACAGTATATCTGACATTTTATCTTCTCAGGGGTCATAAGACCTTAGTGAGCAAATATCTGAAAATACAGGATAAAATTGGGTTAACCATGCACACACGCTCACTAAGACTCACTAAGAGCTTTGCACTCTGCAGGGATAGTTTTGTGTTATAAGGAAGAAATGAAACACAATAAGGGAGAGAAGAGGGGGATTACTGTACGGTATGAACATGCCCCGGGGCTCAGGAAAAGAAGAGAGAAGAAGAAAAGAAGGAGGATTCAAAGTGGAAAAGCTATTCTGTTTTTTTTTTTTTTACAAGAGAGTTGTCCTCAAAATAACAACTGCACAACAGCATTAAGGCCGTGCCTCCCTGCCTGGCTGTCCTCCTGTGTCCCTGTCTGCCTGTGTCCCTGTCTGCCTGTGTCCCTGCCTGCCTGTGTCCCTGCCTGCCTACCTCCCTGCTTGCCATCCTGTCTCCCTCCCTGTCTGCCTGTCTCCCTGCTTTCCCAACCGTCTCCCTGCTTGCCTGCCTGTCTCCCTGCCTGGTTGCCTGTTTCCCTGCCTGGCTGTCTCCCTCCCTCTCTACCTGCCTCCCTCCCTGTCTCCCTCTCTGCCTCACTCCCTCCCTGCCTGCCTCCATGCCTCCCTGCCTGCCTCCCAGGGGCGGCAAATAGCCTAGTGGTTAGAGCCAGTAACTGAAAGGTTGCTAGATCGAAACCCTGAGCTGACACGGTAAAAATCTGTCGTTCCGCCCCATGAACAAGGCAGTTAACCCACTGTTCCTAGGCTGTCATTGTAAATTTAAATGAGTTCTTAACTGTCTTGACTCATTAAATAAATGTTAAATACAAAAATAATAATTATTATAATCCTCCATGCCTGCTTGCTTCATTGCCTCACTGGAGGGGTTTGATGTGTTGGCGGATCGCTGTGAAGCTGGAATGGCCGGTCGAGCTGCTGGAACGTTGGTTGCACATACGCGGAGAGATCTGATCTTCAGGATAATTCCCGCCAGCCACCCCTTAGTGTTTCATAGCACATTCGACGCTCACCTCCTTGGGAAATGGCACAATAGCAAAACAGATTTTGAGAAAACACAGAGGTTGCGGCAGAAGCTTTCATGTCATAATGAGTCCTAAACTGTGGAGAAGACCCCCTTAAATGAAGTCCATGTTAATGGGTTATACGTAATTACTGTCACGTACAAGGAAGTCACGGCTGACGAGGTTATGCTGCTCAGAGACAGTGTGTTGCAGGAATTAAATTCCTCTATGATTTAACACCCAATTAAAATTAAACACTGTCAATTCATAAGGATTTGTATGACCCTTATTTTATAGAAATGGACAGAGCCCAGTCTTAAAGTCAAACAGCAGCTTTTATTCACGAGAGTACTGCCCATTACACATTTTACCACAGGTTATAAACTGAAAATGACGTCATTCGTTTCCGTACTAGCCCATGTCATCTCCGGCTGTAGTACAAAGGCTGTATGCTTCTCACATGTCTCTCCCTATTTAAGATAATATATGACCGAGCCAAGGTCATGCTTGTGTAGATAAGCCTTCTAGCCAGACTGGCTATAAGTTCATTCATTTCTACCATGGTACAGACAGTCATTGTTCTAATTCTTGATTATATTTACACACATTACATTCAGTACTAGGATTAAAAAGAACATTCAAACATATACAGTAACATAATAGTATTCTGATTAGTACATATACAGTAACATAATAGTATTCTGATTAGTACATATACAGTAACATAATAGTATTCTGATTAGTACATACACAGTAACATAATAGTATTCTGATTAGTACATATACAGTAACATAATAGTATTCTGATTAGTACATATACAGTAACATAATAGTATTCTGATTAGTACATATACAGTAACATAATAGTATTCTGATTAGTACATATACAGTAACATAATAGTATTCTGATTAGTACATATACAGTAACATAATAGTATTCTGATTAGTACATATACAGTAACATAATAGTATTCTGATTAGTCAGTCCTGATTGAAATGTATACATAATTAGTCATCATTGATAAAAAATTCCCTTAACACAGTGATATTGTCACATCTTCTCCTGCTCCTCCCCTCCGGCGTACGACGTCGCCAGAATACTAACCACCCGGACTAATCATTACGCACACCTGGCACTCATCATTACGCGCACCTGTTAATCGTTATGATTCACACCCGGACTTCATTACTTTCATTATTTCCTCCCCTTTATATGTCAATCCCTTATGTCACCAGTTGGTATTGTTCTTGTTTACCGGCATGTCGCCTTATGGAATTGTCTCATTATTGGTTTATTAAACGTTTCCCCTGCACCTGCTTCCCGACTCACAGCTCCGTTATTACAGATATGCATCTCAATCCTGCTGGATCCCCACAACAATATCTCCTCTCTGTGTCCCCATATAAGCCCAGGTATTTGTTTGTACGGCTGAGCAGTGACAAGACACCCAAATCCTCAACCGTGCCCCTAAAAAAAAGAAACAAGCCAAGACTAATATTGACATGTTTCCACATGGGTCTGGAACATGGCAAATAATCCCTGCAGTGCATTGTGGTGTTTGGAATGCTAGAGTAGTGAAGGTAGTGTTCCACTTAGACCCCATCCGGCTTGACACCCTGGTGAGCCCAGCCTCAACCACACACAGCTGGCTCTCCCATGCAGATGGTGAGCCACACACACATGAGCACACACATACACTCCTTTTCTCTGTAAATGGGGAATAGAGGATCTCTGTATCCACGTACAGACGGAAAGAGAGAGCTAGGGAGGTGTAGAGCCATAGAGGGTGGGGGGACAGGACGAGAGAGACCATGGAAGGATAGGCAGGGACCGTCTGCCAAGGCACCGGGTGCTGTCACCCTCCTCCCTCGAATAAGCCGGAGATCTATTGATTGGCATTTGTATTGCTCGCAGGCTCCGGCTCCAAATGGAGCCTTTAATTAACTAAATGGACCAGTTGCAGCTGCGAGCAAGCTCCTCGCCAGCATAGGGAATGAGCAGGGTTAAACTCTGCAGACCTGCTCGACTATCAGTCAGGACAAACAGGACGGGGCCTGCGAGGGTGGTCTTGAGTGGTCATCTGTACCCTATGTCCTTCACCCGCCCACATCCCGTCTCCCATTACCTTATCACTAACAGGACCCCTGGCCGTCACTCACTCAGTCACCCCTGGGAGGTGGACGCACGCCAAGAGCCAGACTTCTTTTTCTTCTGCCGGCGCTATTGCTCTCTCTCTCTCCCTCCCCGCGCACCACTCTCATTCCTCTCCACTCATCCATTCTGTCAAAGGTTAATTGGTTTGGAAATGATTCGATTCATTCTGGACGTTAATGCTGTTATCGTGCTTTTGTTATAAAAAAAGAGAATAAGGAAAGACTACCCCACACACGCACTTAAGCTCATTTAAAATAAAGAAAAAAAGGGGAAATAAATCAAATTTAATCTACTTTGACGCTTTTTTTCTTTGTCTGGTCTGGGCCTGTCCCCAAAAGTCTTTGCTTTAAATTAAGGCAGAATTTCATTACCTTGAAAGCTCCCCCCCCCCCCCCCCCCCATCGTCTTCTCTCCCTCCCCCCAATACTTTGAATGGATAGACGGCCCTAATGTCTTTCTTGTAACCTCAAGGTCGGCATATTTGGATCCGCAGAAGAGCTCAAGGGTCCCTGTGATTAATGCACTGTACAAAGTGTCTTAGAATTATGCAGCGGCTGATGACTGCACAGAACGTGCACACACACACACACACACATACTTGAGCACATGTACAAACGCGTGCACACACACACACACTTTGGATAGAGGTGCCCCTGTCAGTGCCCTTGTTGTGGATCATGGGAGAGGCATTCATATTCAAATCGAGTTACCCAGAGGCTCTCAGTCTCTCCCCACTGCCCCCCAAACTCTGTCCCCAAGGAGCTTTTATGCTCTGTTTCATTCATTGTCACATCTTTACTTACCTCACATTTGTGCTTCCATTCCTTTCAAGCTATCTGCTTACAAATAGACCAATAAGCAGAACACATCTCATTCTCTCCCGGCAAACAGGGATCTCACAGGTGTTTCTGTAGATGCACGATAAAACGATACACTTGACCATTTTAAATTTCAGTTAACTGGATGTATTTTGTGTGTCCCTAGGCAGTTCATTTGGTTTCCTTTTGAATATCATAGGACAACTTGGGGTGCTGAGGGAATTCACAATCTTCGACAAAACACTTTATGCTCTATCGATTGGTGATGCACAGGCCTCTGTATTGAATGCATCTGGTCAGCAGAAGATCCTATCTTAGTTTTTGTTAATTATTTATTTGGTTTCCAAGATATGAGCAATGCTTAATTGAGTCAGTGGGAAGCTTTCTGAAAACCCTTTGGATTTAGCTTTTACAAAGACAAGCTTCAACAACAAAACACGTCCTGCAGCTTAACCAGACCAGCTGCTCCCCAGTTGCTCAGCAGTCTAAGGCACCGCATTTCAGGTGTCACTGCAGTACCTGCTTCTAATCCAGGCTGTATCACATCCGGCCGTGATTGGGAGTCCTATAGGGCGGCGCACAATTGGCTAAGTGTTGTTTGGGTTTGGTAGGGGGTAAATAAGAATTTGTTCTTAACTGACTTACTTAAATAAATAAATAATGATAATCTTATAACACCAACATTGTTTTCATTTTATTAGTTTAGTTATCAAAGTTGTGAACATTGAAAAAATGTATTTCTCAGAAATTTCTGGAAGTCACTTTTTTAGTTTGTCAAATCAAATCAAATTGTATTTGTGACATACACATGGTCAGCAGATGTTAATGCGAGTGTAGTGAAATTCTTGTGCTTCTAGTTCCGACCATGTAGTAATATCTAACAGGTAATCTAACAATTTAACAAGGAATCTAACAATTTCACAACAACTACCTTATACACCCAAGTGTAAAGTAATGAATAAGAATATGTACATAAAAAACATGGATGAGCGATGGCCGAACGGCATAGGCAAGATGCAGTAGATGGTATGATATAAAGTGGCATTGTTTAAAGTGGCTAGTGATACATTTATTACATCCAATTTTTAATTATTGAAGTGGCTAGAGATGAGTCAGTATGTTGGCAGCAGCCACTCAATGTTAGTGATGGCTGTTTAACAGTCTAATGGCCTTCAGATAGAAGCTGTTTTTCAGTCTCTAGGTCCCAGCTTTGATGCACTTGTACTGACCTCGCCTTCTGGATGATAGCGGGGTGAACAGGCAGTGGCTCGGGTGGTTGATGTCCTTTGATGATATTTTTGGCCTTCCTGTGACATCGGGTGGTGTAGGTGTCCTGGAGGGCAGGTTTGCCCCCGGTGATGCGTTGGGCAGACTTCACAACCCTCTGGAGAGCCTTACGGTTGTGGGCGGAGCAGTTGCCGTACCAAGCGGTGATACAGCCCGACAGGATGCTCTCGATTGTGCATCTGTAAAAGTTAGTGAGTGCTTTTGGTGACAAGCCAAATTTCTTCAGCCTTCTGAGGTTGAACAGGTGCTGCTGCGCCTTCTTCACCACGCTGTCTGTGTGGGTGAACCATTTCAGTTTGTCCGTGATGTGTACGCCGAGGAACTTAAAACTTTCACCCTTCTCCACTACTGTCCCGTCGATGTATATAGGGGGCTGCTCCCTCTGCTGTTTCCTGAAGTCCATGATCATCTCCTTTGTTTTGTTCATATTGAGTGTGAGGTTATTTTCCAGACACCACACTCCGAGGGCCCTCACCTCCTACCTGTAGGCCGTCTCGTCGTTGTTAGTAATCAAGCCTACCACTGCCGTGTCGTCTGCAAACTTGATGATTGAGTTGGAGGCGCGCATGGCCACGCAGTCGTGGGTGAACAGGGAGTACAGGAGAGGGCTGAGAACGCACCCTTGTGGGGCCCCAGTGTGTAGATGTTGTTTCCTACCTTCAACACCTGGGGGTGGCCCGCCAGGAAGTCCAGGACCCAGTTGCACAGGGCGGGGTCGAGACCCAGGGTCTTGAGCTTAATGACGAGTTTGGAGGGTACTATGGTGTTAAATGCTGAGCTGTAATCGATGAACAGCATTCTTACATAGGTATTCCTCTTGTCCAGATGGGATAGGCCAGTGAGCAGTGTGATTGTGATTGCATCGTCTGTGGATCTATTGGGGCGGTAAGCAAATTGGAGTGGGTCTAGGGTGTCAGGTAGGGTGGAGGTGATATGGTCCTTGACTAGTCTCTCAAAGCACTTCATGATGACGGAAGTGAGTGCTACGGGGCGGTAGTCATTTAGCTCAGTTACCTTAGCTTTCTTGGGAACAGGAACAATGGTGGCCCTCTTGAAGCATGTGGGGACAGCAAACTGTGATAAGGATTGATTGAATATGTCCGTAAACACACCAGCCAGCTGGTCTATGCACTGCAATTGTGTTGTAATGTATTGTACTGTAATCACTGCAGTTAAGCCTAATTCAGACCGCAAAGTAAATGATGGGTTAAATCAGCACACGTTAAGGCTTAGAAGACATAAAACGTCCTGCGTGCTTCAGTAGTCTTTGCCTTTCCCATCTGCAGTCATTTGAAATGGAAACATGTGTAGCAGAATGGAGGACTTGTGTTCATTGTTGTGATTGAAATGCCATTTAAAAAGGGGCAGGAGAGGAAGTAAAAGCAGGTTTCTGTGAAGTAAAGGAGTAGTAGAGGCCTCTGGGGTCTCCCAGTTGGGAATGGAGGAGTGGGAGTGATGGGATGTGCTCCTTGGTGGACTAGTGTGTGTGTGTGTGGGTGTTTGTGAGCGTGTACTTGTTTGTGTGGGCATGGGTGTTTGTGTGTGTGTGTGTGTGTTTGTGTTTGTGTGTGTGTGTGGGTGTGTGTGCTTGTGCGTGTGTGTCTGTGGGTGTTTGTGTGTGTATGTGTGTGTTTATGAGTGAGTGATTATGTGCAGTAGCAGCTCCGCCACAGTAATCTGTCCTAGTCCGTCTAGGGACACAAGCTGTATATGAGAGGACTAATGCAGTTATGATACAGCAGTAGTCCACCTGCGTTGTGATGGCCCACGTCACTGTTTCTGCTCTAGTTATTAGGCCTAGCTGTGGCAGCAGTTGTTTACTGACATGTGCCAATGAGTAATCTGCTTTGGTGTTCGACCACCACACCTTACATGGCTCCAGCATTTCCTTATCTCTCCTTTGTCTCCGGGCTGTCAGAGATAAGAACGTGTCAAGGGAGGGTGGCATAAGGAGGATGAGGGAGGGAGGGAGGGAGGGTGGCATAAGGAGGATGAGGGAGGGAGGGAGGGAGGGAGGGAGGGAGGGAGGGAGGGAGGGAGGGAGGGAGGGAGGGAGGGAGGGAGGGAGGCATAAGGAGGATGAGGGAGGGAGAGAGAGAGAGAGAGAGAGAGAGAGAGAGAGAGAGAGAGAGAGAGAGAAAAAAAACGAACAGTGGGGGAGGTATCAGAGAGAGCGAGAGGAAGAGATAAGGAGAGGAGAAGAGATAGAGGAAGAACAAATACCATTGTAAATACAACCCATATTTATGTTTATTTCATTTCCCTTTTGTACTTTAGCTATTTGCACATCTTTACAACACTGTATTTAGACATATGACATTTGACATGTCTTTAGTGTAATGTTTACTGTTCATTTCTATTGTTTATTTTACTGTTTACTGTTCATTTTTATTGTTTATTTTACTTTTGCCTTATCTACTTCACTTGCTTTGGCAATGTTAACATTTGTTTCCCATGCCAATAAAGGCCTTGAATTGAATTGAATTGATAGGAAGGAGGGTTTGATTGGCTAGTGATTCTTCCCCTCCCTTCCAGTTTTGTGTTAGATGGATCATGCGGCTCTCAGGATGTCAACTTGCCATTGTCTTGTTCCACATTAGCAACAGAGGAGCCATGTGAACACTATAGGTTGCATGTCACCCTCAGGGATGGGGAAGACTGACATAGAGGGTAGTGCGTACAGCCATCGTTGGGGCCATGCCTCCTGCCATCCTGGACCTATATACCAGGCGGTATCAGAGGAAGGCCCAAAAAATTGTCAGACTCCAGTCACCCTAGTCATGTTCTCTCTGCTACAGCACGGCAACCGGTACCGGAGCGCCAAGTCTAGGTCCAAAAGGCTCCTTAACAGGTTCTACCTCCAAGCTATAAGACTGATGAACAGTTAATCAAATGGCCACATGGACTATTTACATTGACCCCTCCCCCCCCTTGTTCTAACACTGCTGCTACTCACTGTTTGTTATCTATGCATAGTCACTTTACCTCTACCTACACATACACATCACCTCGACTAACCTGTACCACTGCACATTGACTTGGTACCAGTACCCCTGTATACACCCTCATTATTGTTATTTCATTGTGTTCCTTTTAATGACATTTTTTACTTTAGTTTATTTAGTAAATATTTTTCTCAACTCTATTTCTTTAACTGCAATGTTGCTTGTAAGTAAGCATTTCACGGTAAGGGGAAACCTGTTGTATTCGGCGCATGTGACAAATGGCCCCACATCTTTCAACATGTTTTTAACAAAAGGATAGATTTGGAGTTAGATGAGCTTGTCATTTTCAGCAAGTACATCTACAGGATGTTCCTCTCCACAGCATGGTCTTCACTCCAGATCGAAACTACAAACCTACAACCTAAATTTGACCAAAATTAACAGGAGAAATTACTGCTCCCAAGGTTTTCTTTTTCCAAGCTAAACAGAGGGTGCTCTGGGGACACCATTCCAACCTGGAGCTGAGCTCTCAGGCTTGAAAGGACAGACCAGATACACATTCAATTAGCACTAAGGTGTGAAGCAAAGGGGCTTTGGGCCCAACAAGAGCCTTCTGAAGCCCCCTCCTGCTGTTCAGAGACCAGAAATAAAAGCTCTCAGAAATAAAACCTTCTTCCAAGTGGGTGTGACATCTAGTCCCATTACCTGCTGCACTGCTGCTTGGATTCCATCTAGTCCCATTACCTGCTGCACTGCTGCTTGGATTCCATCTAGTCCCATTACCTGATGCACTGCTGCTTGGGTTCCATCTAGTCCCATTACCTGATGCACTGCTGCTTGGGTTCCATCTAGTCCCATTACCTGATGCACTGCTGCTTGGGTTCCATCTAGTCCCATTACCTGATGCACTGCTGCTTGGGTTCCATCTAGTCCCATTACCTGATGCACTGCTGCTTGGGTTCCATCTAGTCCCATTACCTGCTGCACTGCTGCTTGGGTTCCATCTAGTCCCATTACCTGATGCACTGCTGCTTGGGTTCCATCTAGTCCCATTACCTGATGCACTGCTGCTTGGGTGACATCTAGTCCCATTACCTGCTGCACTGCTGCTTGGGTGACATCTAGTCCCATTACCTGCTGCACTGCTGCTTGGGTTCCATCTAGTCCCATTACCTGATGCACTGCTGCTTGGGTGACATCTAGTCCCATTACCTGCTGCACTGCTGCTTGGGTTCCATCTAGTCCCATTACCTGCTGCACTGCTGCTTGGGTGACATCTAGTCCCATTACCTGCTGCACTGCTGCTTGGGTTCCATCTAGTCCCATTACCTGCTGCACTGCTGCTTGGGTGACATCTAGTCCCATTACCTGCTGCACTGCTGCTTGGGTTCCATCTAGTCCCATTACCTGCTGCACTGCTGCTTGGGTGACATCTAGTCCCATTACCTGCTGCACTGCTGCTTGGGTTCCATCTAGTCCCATTACCTGATGCACTGCTGCTTGGGTGACATCTAGTCCCATTACCTGCTGCACTGCTGCTTGGGTTCCATCTAGTCCCATTACCTGATGCACTGCTGCTTGGGTTCCATCTAGTCCCATTACCTGCTGCACTGCTGCTTGGATTCCATCTAGTCCCATTACCTGATGCACTGCTGCTTGGGTTCCATCTAGTCCCATTACCTGATGCACTGCTGCTTGGGTTCCATCTAGTCCCATTACCTGATGCACTGCTGCTTGGGTTCCATCTAGTCCCATTACCTGATGCACTGCTGCTTGGGTTCCATCTAGTCCCATTACCTGATGCACTGCTGCTTGGGTTCCATCTAGTCCCATTACCTGCTGCACTGCTGCTTGGGTTCCATCTAGTCCCATTACCTGATGCACTGCTGCTTGGGTTCCATCTAGTCCCATTACCTGATGCACTGCTGCTTGGGTGACATCTAGTCCCATTACCTGCTGCACTGCTGCTTGGGTGACATCTAGTCCCATTACCTGCTGCACTGCTGCTTGGGTTCCATCTAGTCCCATTACCTGATGCACTGCTGCTTGGGTGACATCTAGTCCCATTACCTGCTGCACTGCTGCTTGGGTTCCATCTAGTCCCATTACCTGCTGCACTGCTGCTTGGGTGACATCTAGTCCCATTACCTGCTGCACTGCTGCTTGGGTTCCATCTAGTCCCATTACCTGCTGCACTGCTGCTTGGGTGACATCTAGTCCCATTACCTGCTGCACTGCTGCTTGGGTTCCATCTAGTCCCATTACCTGCTGCACTGCTGCTTGGGTGACATCTAGTCCCATTACCTGCTGCACTGCTGCTTGGGTTCCATCTAGTCCCATTACCTGATGCACTGCTGCTTGGGTGACATCTAGTCCCATTACCTGCTGCACTGCTGCTTGGGTTCCATCTAGTCCCATTACCTGATGCACTGCTGCTTGGGTTCCATCTAGTCCCATTACCTGCTGCACTGCTGCTTGGGTTCCATCTAGTCCCATTACCTGATGCACTGCTGCTTGGGTTCCATCTAGTCCCATTACCTGCTGCACTGCTGCTTGGGTTCCATCTAGTCCCATTACCTGATGCACTGCTGCTTGGGTTCCATCTAGTCCCATTACCTGATGCACTGCTGCTTGGGTTCCATCTAGTCCCATTACCTGATGCACTGCTGCTTGGGTGACATCTAGTCCCATTACCTGCTGCATTGCTGCTTGGGTGCCATCTAGTCCCACCACAGGTACCCCAGCCAAACTCCCACCTCTCTCCCTGGTCTGTCTCCCCCTGTCTGGTACAGGTACTCCAGCCACACTCCCACCTCTCTCCCTGGTCTGTCTCCCCCTGTCTGGTACAGGTACCTCAGCCACACTTCCACCTCTCTCCCTGGTCTGTCTCCCCCTGTCTGGTACAGGTACTCCAGCCACACTCCCACCTCTCTCCCTGGTCTGTCTCCCCCTGTCTGGTACAGGTACCCCAGCCACACTCACCCCTCTCTCCCTGGTCTGTCTCCCCCTGTCTGGTACAGGTACTCCAGCTACACTCCCACCTCTCTCCCTGGTCTGTCTCCCCCTGTCTGGTACAGGTACCCCAGCCACACTCACCCCTCTCTCCCTGGTCTGTCTCCCCCTGTCTGGTACAGGTACTCCAGCCACACTCACCCCTCTCTCCCTGGTCTGTCTCCCCCTGTCTGGTACAGGTACCCCAGCCACACTCACCCCTCTCTCCCTGGTCTGTCTCCCCCTGTCTGGTACAGGTACTCCAGCTACACTCCCACCTCTCTCCCTGGTCTGTCTCCCCCTGTCTGGTACAGGTACCTCCGCCACACTCACCCCTCTCTCCCTGGTCTGTCTCCCCCTGTCTGGTACAGGTACCTCCGCCACACTCACCCCTCTCTCCCTGGTCTGTCTCCCCCTGTCTGGTACAGGTACTCCAGCCACACTCACCCCTCTCTCCCTGGTCTGTCTCCCCCTGTCTGGTACAGGTACCCCAGCCACACTCCCACCTCTCTCCCTGGTCTGTCTCCCCCTGTCTGGTACAGGTACTCCAGCCACACTCACCCCTCTCTCCCTGGTCTGTCTCCCCCTGTCTGGTACAGGTACTCCAGCCACACTCCCACCTCTCTCCCTGGTCTGTCTCCCCCTGTCTGGTACAGGTACCCCAGCCACACTCACCTCTCTCTCCCTGGTCTGTCTCCCCCTGTCTGGTACAGGTACCCCAGCCACACTCACCCCTCTCTCCCTGGTATGTCTCCCCCTGTCTGGTACAGGTACTCCAGCCACACTCCCACCTCTCTCCCTGGTCTGTCTGCCCTGTCTGGTACAGGTACTCCAGCTACACTCTCACCTCTCTCCCTGGCCTGTCTCCCCCTGTCTGGTACAGGTACCCCAGCCACACTCACCCCTCTCTCCCTGGCCTGTCTCCCCCTGTCTGGTACAGGTACTCCAGCTACACTCCCACCTCTCTCCCTGGCCTGTCTCCCCCTGTCTGGTACAGGTATTCCAGCCACACTCCCACCTCTCTCCCTGGCCTGTCTCCCCCTGTCTGGTACAGGTACTCCAGCCACACTCCCACCTCTCTCCCTGGTCTGTCTCCCCCTGTCTGGTACAGGTACTCCAGCTACACTCCCACCTCTCTCCCTGGCCTGTCTCCCCCTGTCTGGTACAGGTACTCCAGCCACACTCCCACCTCTCTCCCTGGTCTGTCTCCCCCTGTCTGGTACAGGTACTCCAGCTACACTCCCACCTCTCTCCCTGGTCTGTCTCCCCCTGTCTGGTACAGGTACTCCAGCCACACTCCCACCTCTCTCCCGAGCTTTCTCTCGCCACCAGCATACACACACTGTTGGGGTGAAAGACTCTGAACTTACAATGGCCCAAGTCCTTATATATTAGATTTTGTATCTTGTGCATTTTGTTACATTGCTATTTGCCTCATGACTCCTGCATACTTTGTTGACTACAAACTTTCTTTACCAACCGTGGGACAGACTATTTTTGTTCCCATACTCAGGACTCTGACTCTCTATTGGTTACACAGAATTTTGGCCTCCCATCCTATTCTAACCACCTCTCGGCCGGCTTTGTATTCATGTTATCAGATTAAATAGCTGTACAATATGATCTTGTTGCCATCTGATGCACATTCAGATGTCATAAATCAGCACTGCAGAGCTCTCCCTGTCTTCTGCTGTGCCTTGATTGTATTACTGTTGATGATATCTGGAAATGTGCATGTTCACCCTGGACCACCTACTGTTACTAGCCCCAATTCTGACTTGTGCTCTGATATCTGCTTCACTGATTTCTGCTCTCGTAAAAGCATGGGTTTTCTGCACATTAACACTAGAAGCTTATTACCTAAAATGGATCGACTGAAAGTGTGGGTTCACAGCTCCAATCCAGATGTGTTGGTCATTACTGAGACCTGGTTAAGGAAGAGTGTTTTGAATACTGATGTTAACCTTTCTGGTTATAACCTTTTTCGGCAAGACAGATCTTCTAAAGGTGGGGGAGTGGCAATCTTTACCAAGGATCACCTTCAGTGCTCGGTTGTCTCTACCAGTCTGTCCCCAAACAATTTGATTTGCTGGTTTTAAGCATTAAACTTTCAAATAGCTCTTTGTTGACTGTTGCTGGGTGGTATTGTCCTCCATCAGCACTGGCCTACACTAAGTCTGAATTTGTCCTGCTAAGTGACCTAAACTGGGACATGCTTAAACCACCTGACCAAGTCCTAAAGCAATGGGGCTCCCTACATTTTTATCAGAGTATTACCAATCCCACAAGGTATGACTCCAAACACCCAGAAAAGGCTACTCTCCTTGATGTTATCCTGACAAATACTCCTGATAGATATCAGTCTGGTGTTTTCTGTAATGACCGTAGTGATCACTGTTTTACAGCCTGTGTTCGTAATGGCTGCTCAGTGAAACGACCTGTCCTGATTTGTCATAGATGCTTGCTAAAAAACTTTAATGAGCAAGCCTTCCTTCCCCTCTATCGATCTATTGATCCCCTCTATCGAAGACGCTTGGACCTTCTTTTTTGATACTTTCAGTGGTATTGTTAACAAACACGCCCCCATAAAGAAAATGAGAATTAAAAACAGGTTCAGCCCCTGGTTCGACCGTGATCTGGCAGAGTTACTCCACCTCAAGAATTGCATTTGGAAAAAGTCTCGGCACACGCATACTTAGACTGACTGGCTATTGTTCAGGCAAATGAGAAATAAGTGCACTCAGGCTATATCCGGAAGGCCAAAGTTAGTTACTTTAAGGAGCAGTTCTTTCTCTGTGGGTCTAACCCTAAGAAGTTCTGGAAAATGGATAAAGACATTGAGAATAACCCTTTAATCACCACTTCATTAAGTCAGGATTTCTATTTGACTCAGCCATGCCTCCTTGCCCATCCAACATTTCCTCACCTCCCAGCCCTTCTAATGCTACTAGCCCCGATGCTCCTCCCTCTTTTCCCCCTGCCCCGCTACAAAGTTTCTCCCTGCAGGCAGGAGCTCCTTAAACTTGACCCCCAAAAAACATCTGGGTCAGATGGTTTAGACCCTTTCTTATTTAAGGTTGCTGCTCCTATCATCACCAAGCCTATCGCTGACCTTTTTAACCTGTCTCTCCTTTCTGCGGAGGCTCCCATTGCTTGGAAGGCAGCCATGGTGTGTACTTTATTTAAAGGGGGAGATCAAGCTGATCCTAACTGTTCTAGGCCTATTTCTATTTTACACTGTTTATAAAAAGTGTTGGAAAAACTTGTCAATAATCAACTGACTGGCTTTCTTGATGTCTATAGTATTCCCTCTGGTATGCAATCTGGTTTCTGCTCAGGTTATGGATGTGTCACTGCAACCTTAAAGGTCCTCAATGATGTCACCATTGCCCTTGATTTCTAAGCAATATTGTGCTGCTATTTTCATTGACTTGGCCAAAGCTTTTGATACGGTAGACCATTCCATTCTTGTGGGCCAGCTTAGGAGTATTGGTGTCTCTGAGGGGTCTTTGGCCTGGTTTGCTAACTACCTCTCTCAAAGAGTGCAGTGTCTAAAGTCAGAAAATCTGTTGTCTCAGCCACTGCCTGTCACCAAGGGAGTACCCCACGGCTCAATCCTTGGCTCCACGCTCTTCTCAATTTACATCAACAACATAGCTCAGGCAGTAGGAAGTTCTCTCATCCATTTATGTGCAGATGATACAGTCTTATACTCAGCTGGCCCCTCCCGGGATTTTGTGTTAAATGCTCTACAGCAAAGCTTAGTCACCTCATACAAGTACTTGGGAGTATGGCTAGATGGTGCACTGACATAAAAAATAAAAAAATGTACCTTTATTTATACAGGTTTTTCTCATTGAGAACATTTCTTTTCCAAGAGAGACCTGGTCCAATAGCAGCAGGGGGAACAACGTTTCAGACAAAACAACGTACATAAACTAACAACATTAATTAAAACTATAAACACACATACAGTACAACAAAAACATTTTACATTAAAAACACAAACGTCCTGACTAAAAACAGCTGGCCTAAAGACAATTACACTCTTCTATGATATATACATCGATCAAGTGTTTAAACTCTACCAACGAAACTAGATCATCAAATGTTTAAATGTACAAGAGCGAATTCCAAGACCACAGTGCTAAGTACCTAAAAATATTTATACCGTGACCTGTTCTAATTTTTGGTACTGTTAGAAGCGAATGAGAATGGGACCTTAATTGATATTTATTTACCAACCTGACTAAAAACAGATCAGAGATAAAATGGCATTTTACCCAATATTGTCACGCTCGTCGAAATGAGTGGACCAAGGTACATCGTGATAGGCGTGATAAGCTACTGGTGTGCATACAGGCAACTATCTGTAGACAAGATCCCACAAAGCACAATGAGGAAATGGCTGCCTAAATATGATCCACAATCAGAGACAACGATAAACAGCTGTCTCTGATTGGGAACCATACCAGGCCAACATAAACCATTAATCACCTAGATGACCCACCCTAGTCACTATCACCGAGAATAAACAGCTCTCTATAAATCAGTGTGTACCAGTGTTTAAGCCTACGCAAGGTCAATGACGACCAGCCAACAGCGCAGTAGAGATCACAATGATGTGTTAGACGTTTTTGAATTGTAATGAACCTGAGGGCTGCATGATACACTGAATCAAGTGTTCTCAGGGTAGTGGCTGAGGCCTGCATATATACGGGACTGGCCAAGCATGTCTCCAGACCTAAACCCTATTGAGCATCTGTGGGGCATCCTCAAACGGAAGGTGGAGGAGTGCAAGGTCTCTAACATACACCAGCTCCATGATGTCATCATGGAGGAGTGGAAGAGGACTCCAGTGGCAACCTGTGAAGCTCTGGTGAACTCCATGCCCAAGAGGGTTAAGGCAGAACTGGAAATTATGGTGGCCAAACAAAATATTGACACTTTGGGCCCAATTTGGACAATTTCACTTAGGGGTGTACTCACTTTTGTTGCCAGGGGTTTAGACATTAATGGCTGTGTGTTGAGTTATTTTGAGGGGACAGCAAATTTACACGGTTATACAAGCTGTACACTTACTACTTTACATTGTAGCAAAGTGTCATTTCTTCAGTGTTGTCACATGAAAAGATATATTCAAATATTTACAAAAATGTGAGGAGTGTACTAGCTTTTGTGATATACTGTACATCGTACCAGCTCCACGTACCAGCTCCTAACTCTAACCTATTCTCAGCTTGAGCTTCCTTATCAAGTTCTCTGCATGCACAGTGAAGCTCAGCTTGTAATCGACCCACACACCCAAATATTTGTACACTTTAACTTGCTCCAGCCAATGTAGCAGTGACATGTTTAGTAACATGCCTGGCATTTGAAAGTACCATGAATTTTGTTTTACCCAAATTTAGAACAGATTCTGTTGTATGATATTACATGCTCTTTGGGCATTTTCAAAAGATAAAGATAAACTACTACCACTTGAATAAAGAACAGTATCATCTGCATATAAGATCCCCAATGTTGTTGATATACAAAATGAACAACAGTGGGCCCTAAATAGAACCCTGCGGAACACCTGAGCATACCTCTATGGTCTCAGATCTACAACCATCCGCCATTACACATTGTGTATGATTTGATAGGTAATTTATAAACCAATCTAGAGCATGACCAGTAATTCCACAACATTTTAACCTTTGCACTAACACAGCATGGTCCACGGTGTCAAAAGCCTTCGACGAATCAATAAAGACATGAACATAATGTAACTTCTTATCAAGAGCACGGTGAATGTCATTTAAAACCTTCAATGTTGCTGAAACAGTGCTGTGGCCAGACCTAAAACCTGATTGCATTCCATTTAAGATGTTGTTTTTTGGAAGTAGGCCTTTAGCTGCCTACTAACTAAGGACTCCAGTACCTTTGACAGTACAGACAATTTTTATATGGGTCGATAGTTGTCAAGTAGTGAAGGATCTCCACCTTTCAGGAGAGGCAGTACCAAAGCAGATTTCCATAACTTAGGGATTTCCTTAACATCAAGCGTGAGAATAAAAATACATGTTAAAGGGGAGCAAAGATGTCTGCAGCTAGGTGGAGGAAGCAGGGGTCTAGTTCATCAGGGCCAGGGGATTTTTTACCATCTATTTCTTTCAGGGCTTTACACACTTCTGAAACAGAGAAGGATGGAAAGGAGAACCTGGTGAAGGAGTGTACAGGGGTGTCAGGTAAATTCATAGGGGGCTCAGTTATACCTTTGACCTTCTCAGATAAACTGCCTGCATCTAAAAAAAATGCTGGACATAATTTATAGATTGGCAGGTAAGAGTGTTTTCGAGCGGCTAGACGTTCTTTACCATTCGGCCATCAGATTTGCCACCAATGCTCCTTATAGGACACATCACTGCACTCTATACTCCTCTGTAAACTGGTCATCTCCGTAGACTGGTAATCTACCGCTATCAGATTAAGGGGGGGGGCAATTTTTGTTTTTGTCATCACCCATTGATTAATTTGTCATATAGCAGATTATGTTTTGAGCTAGTAATATGTCAGTATTTATCTTTATAAATTAGCTATGACAAACATAGCCAATGAATATAACACAGCTTTGTATTTCTCAAAAGCGAATGTTTTTGACAGTTTGGAACTTTACGGAGGAGATCTGCTCTCTTCTCCCATTCCGATCAGTGCCGCTCGCAAAAATTATTGCTGTCATTGTTATTGTTACACCTTACCCTTTTCATGTAAAAAATGACCAAATGCACTGACTATTTAAAGCAGAACTACCAAAAAATGTTTTGTGTGGTGAACCTGGCAATCAAAATGCCCCAATCAGCAGTAAAATGTGCAATCAGCAAGATGTGAGTTGTGTCCACTTCAGTAGCCTACACATCTCTGCCGGTAAAATACAATTTTCTACAGTTTATTTGGTAACAATGACTCAGCATATTACATTGGTTGTCCCTCAATGAATCAATCCTATGATTAAATATAGAGAAAGCTATTTTACAAACATCTAAATGCTGAAGGTGCGCACAGATGTCATCTGACGTGCAGATCAATGTGCATGGATAGAAGTATGATAGGCTGAAAGAGCGGACGCATCAATTCAGTCACAACAGATTACAGGTATTTTCTGGAATGAGGCAGAAAACAAATAGGACATAAAAACGTTAGTGAGCTGGTGATTTTCTTAGTGAACTGCAATCATCGGTTTTCTTACCTACTGTTGGCATGTGTCATTTGGACCGGTTTGGGTTCCTGCAGACAGATCATCTTAAACATTTGAACTGGGGCCGATGCATATCGGCGAAGTAACTAATGGAAGCCCCTTGATGCAGACGCACAGAATAAACACCCTGCTTTTACCTGCTGATGAAAAGGAAAGAAACATCAGGTTATTTCTCCGGTTTATTGTAAGGTTGCATGAGGGGGGGGGATCGTTCAAAGGGAGTTTATTATTAAGGATTGTCAGGGGAGCCGCCACACCTCTAACCTTAATATCGCTCTGACCTGACCAAGCACTATTGCTAAGTCTAACTTATTACATGAGTGGCGCTGAGCTTCACCTCACAGACACAACCTTTGGCGGCGATCAGGGTGTCTTCGTCAGCTCGAAGCAGGCAGGCCCCCAGAACTGCTGAGATGGTGCATTTTTCCACCTTCTTCCCCTCCTCCCCTCATATCAGAACATCAGCATTTTTCTCTGTGCTGTCACCCATTCACACCTCCTCCTCCCCCTCCTCCTCTTCCTCGACAGAGACTCCCACAGCACTGGTTAGGCTACTTCAGATGGAGGCAGAGCGTTGTCATTCCTTACTGGCTCTGCTTGAGTCAATGGTTTGAGAGGAGAGGGGGAAGAAATATAAAGAATTAAATGAACAACGATGACAAGGAAGGAAAGGATACGAAGAAGAAGAAAAAACAAAAGGATATGATTAAGTCTTTTGGATGCACGAGCGGATAGCGATTCTGTTGCTCTTTAGTCTAGGGAGGGCATGTCTCAATTACCCTAATGAGGGAGAGTGACTGGCTGCCTCCTGCCTCCTGCCTGGGAACGCAACGGGAATCTGGGCCTGCCAGGCCTTACAGGAGGAGGGGGGACACGGAGGGCTTGTCAGGTTACATGGAGCGGGCCAGGCCTTACAGGAGGAGGGGGAACACGGAGGGCTTGTCAGGTTACATGGATCGTGCCAGGCCTTACAGGAGGAGGGGGGACACGGAGGGCTTGTCAGGTTACATGGAGCGGGCCAGGCCTTACAGGAGGAGGGTGGGTGGAGGGGGGACACGGAGGGCTTGTCAGGTTACATGGAGCGGGCCCGGCCCTACAGGAGGAGGGTGGGTGGAGGGGGGACACGGAGGGCTTGTCAGGTTACATGGAGCGGGCCCGGCCTTACAGGAGGAGGGGGGACACGGAGGGCTTGTCAGGTTACATGGAGCGTGCCCGGCCTTACAGGAGGAGGGTGGGTGGAGGGGGGACACGGAGGGCTTGTCAGGTTACATGGAGCGTGCCAGGCCTTACAGGAGGAGGGGGGACACGGAGGGCTTGTCAGGTTACATGGAGCGGGCCCGGCCCACAAACAGGGAGAGTTAGCTTGCGGACCGACACACTGGAGCGGTAGACCTACTCATTTGACCTGTCAGGGAAGCCAGTTAACCCCAGACTGCCCTGGACACTGGCCTTCTCCAAGCTACCGTTTGGCCTCAATATAGACCAGGCCCTGCAGAGCACACTACTGTCACAAAATCGCTCTATTTCTTTATCTAACTTGTCTTGGGTAAGGGCAATTTGAATGGTGTTGTTTTGGATTATTGAAAAAGCCAGCCGGGTCGGCTACTGTGTAACATTGCCAGACACTGCAAGAGCTGCCGGCTACCTTAAAATACTGGTTTCAGTTGGACTTTTTTCAGATCTTTTCGTCATTCTTGTGGATGGGAAACAAATGACACAAATGAAGGCTAGCCTATCGCCAAACTATTATCAACTCCCCATACTGATAAATTCAAATTTCACAGAGCAAGAAAGTCAAGTTCAAGTCATGGCCACCTAAATCACGCTCATTTTGAGCCTCACTGACTTTCCTGATTTATAAAATATATTCAGTAATTTGTCAAGAAACAAGGCCCACCCGTGTTACACATCACTCACAAACACATGACAAAGGGAGCTTTTGTCATTCACCTCTCTCATCCACATCACTCTCATACCCCTAGTGTTCCTCTTCCCCATCACATGACCTCATTACCATGGCGGCACAGAGCAACTCAACATCTCAGCTTAGAGTCATGCTTGTTCCCCGAGGGATAGGAAAATGTGTCAGTGTGTTCACTGGTTTAGTACTAGACATCTGCAGTGCAGTAAGTCCTTGTTCTTTTGTCCATGGATTCCCACCCATTATTTATGTGCAGCTTTGCCATGTGGATAATCATTTTAAATGCAATTTTGCCTATGCAGCCTAATTGCTATACCACTCCTTGTGATTCCCTACAATCTCAAGAAAGAGAATGTTGCTAATTAGTTTGAGGAAACAGTGACACAGAGATGGATTGATCATTTGGAGTGTTGGTGTGATTATTTACACCATTTTGCACCATTGCCAGAGAAGATACTGCACAGATGAAGACGTTGTCACTGACTTCACTCAGTCAACTCAGAGGCCAGCTTGCTTTCTCGACTTACATGTGAAAATGCCTAACCCACATCTTGACTTGTGTACAATTATACATGTTTCACTTGGGGAAAAGACCTGGGTTGGTTTCTTGTCATGTGGCATCTGTGGAATCAGTTGCTATTCTTCGGGCTAGATTCCTTGCTATTGATTTCTTTCAAGAGCTGCATCTAACCATCATTTGTTGTTCATTTCAGTCCCTGTATTTCTTGCTGTTAGACAGGATAGTATTGACGGGGGGCTAAACCCTCCACTGTCAGCCATGTCACCTTTCATTTTCAATTCCTAAACAAAAACTGTAGTCATTTGTCTTTTTTTTTTTTCAAAGAACAAAATACCCCTCCTAAGCCTCAGAATGGTTGTATTGAAAAAGCACAGTGCAGCCCCAGCCGCCTCCTCCCTCTATCCTCTGCACACTCTCGATCATACATAAGAAATGGCCTCCATTTAGACACTCTTATTGACCTCCTCTAATGGCTCTTTGTTATTTATGACAGGATTCATTTTAATCCGTCAGTCTGGGACAAAATTCGGTCCAGAAAATAGCTTTTTAATTTCCAAAGTCCCTTCCTGTATCTTACCAGGAAGTTCCTCTTCCCTCCTTAGAAGAAAATATATATTCTGTAGGAATGATTAGCTTATTGGCAATAGATTGATGTTGAATTGCAATGCAGCAGGCAGAGCGGCTTTGCATGTAAAAAATGTCAATAGCCGAGAGTGCAGTGTCTTTCCTGTCAGCTCTGACGGAAGACCAACGGCCAGCTTGGCCGCCGTTCGTCTTCCTGAGTGAGTTTTCTAATAACCGTAATGGCTGCAGCGATAAATTACAGCTGGCCTGACAGGAGAACACAGTGCTGCATTTAAATCTAACAAAGGACCCTCATTTTTTTTTTTTAAACTTGAGTCATTCCCCCAAGGACCACTTGAGTTGATAGTGGTAGTAGCGAGCCACTGGCTGCAGGGCCAAAGTATATCACCTCCTTAAGTGGATGGAAAATCCAGACACTTCAGCAGAATATTTTACAGCTCCCTGCCAAATGTCCAAACGAAGGCCCCGGTAATTGCGAGCCATTCTTGGAATTATGCAGCAACGTCCTAACTGCGTTCATAACATGCCTGATGAACTCACTTTGGTGAAGTGGCAAATTCAGGATTACAGTTGATTGGTGAAAGGTATGGCCTTATTAACCCTTGACCCGATCACATGTCGTTACCTGGTGGGGGTTTTTCCTGTACGAAGGTGGCTGCAGTCGCTCAGTGAGATGCGCGTACTCTGTAATTGGACCAGAGGAAGACGATTTGTTCCCATCCTATCAGGAGCAGCCTGCCCGGTGGTCAGCTCGTGGAGCGATGCCATCCCACCATTTGTCAGACAGGGTGCAATTTCCCTGGCATCTTTTTTCCATCCATAACCAGAGGGCAAAAGGGGATGACGGCTTTAATATCGCCACAGCTAGGGCCCGGCTCACACCCACCCGCCAAATTATATATGGACTTACATCCACTCTTCAAATGTTCAGTATTTACAAGTGAAGTATTTTCCAGCAACGTGGGGTTCCTAATATTTATTATTAGATTCCTGCCATGGGGGATGGAGGTTAGTACCTTGTTGAAATGTAGCCTGCATGAAACACCTGAATTCCAGACATGTTGAGGTTGTGCTCTAACCTCCATCTACTGCAGGTCCTACACATCTGAGGTGATAGATATATATAGAGAGGCTTACATCTCATCATCTTCTCAAAACCACATGTTGAGGTTGTGCTCTAACCTCCATCTACTGCAGGTCCTACACATCTGAGGTGATAGATATATATAGAGAGGCTTACATCTCATCATCTTCTCAAAACCAAATTTTTACATGCAAATTTGGAGGATGTGAGCTCAAGTTTAGGGGCGCCGTGATCCGTACTTCCGTACACGGCATGGTGCCTAGTGGTTAGAGCGTTGGACTAGTAACCGGAAGGTTGCAAGTTCAAACCCCCGAGCTGACAAGGTACAAATCTGTCATTCTGCCCCTGAACAGGCAGTTAACCCACTGTTCCTAGGCTGTCATTGAAAATAAGAACTTGTTCTTAACTGACTTGCCTGGTCAAATAAAACTCATCATGTTTCTACTAGACATCTGCTCTTGTGTTTATTAGAATATCAGGTAATAAAACTATTTTTTTAAAGTAAAATGACGGAATAGTGAAGTAACTTTACATTGTGCACATCAAGCAACACAGTATACAGCTCTGGACCACAGTCCAGTGTGACAACTGATAAGGTGACTCTCTTAGCTCCCTTTAGCTACATGTCACACATGGTTAACAACTGCTGTGTAGCATGAAAAGCACAGGAGCACAGGAGCACAACTCTGCTGCTCACCCCTTTTAACCAGAAACAATTATTTCTCAATCCAAAGGCGCACCTGTTACCAACCCCACCTGAAGTGAAACAGAATGTGCACAGCTCTGAAGATACACAGAAGATACACAGCTCTGAAGATACACAGAAGATACACAGCTCTGAAGATACACAGAAGATACACAGCTCTGAAGATACACAGAAGATACACAGCTCTGAAGATACACAGAAGATACACAGCTCTGAAGATACACAGAAGATACACAGCTCTGAAGATACACAGAAGATACACAGCTCTGAAGATACACAGCTCTGAAGATACACAGAAGATACACAGCTCTGAAGATATACAGAAGATACACAGAAGATACACAGCTCTGAAGATACACAGAAGATACACAGCTCTGAAGATACACAGAAGATACACAGCTCTGAAGATACACAGAAGATACACAGCTCTGAAGATACACAGAAGATACACAGCTCTGAAGATACACAGAAGATACACAGCTCTGAAGATACACAGAAGATACACAGCTCTGAAGATACACAGAAGATACACAGCTCTGAAGATACACAGAAGATACACAGAAGATACACAGCTCTGAAGATACACAGAAGATACACAGCTCTGAAGATACACAGAAGATACACAGCTCTGAAGATACACAGAAGATACACAGAAGATACACAGAAGATACACAGAAGATACACAGCTCTGAAGATACACAGCTCTGAAGATACACAGAAGATACACAGAAGATACACAGAAGATACACAGCTCTGAAGATACACAGAAGATACACAGCTCTGAAGTGGAGCTGTTAGATCAGCTTTGAATATAAATAGATCACAAATTGCCGGCCTTTGTAGTATCGGTGCGATGTGAGGGTTGATAGAGGCAGGCTCCATGTGAAGGCCAAGGGCCCTCTTGTCAAAAGAGCCAAACATGTCGCTTTTCACTTTCTCAAATAAAGTCACTGGAGTTTGCGTGAAGCCTCTAACAATATTAACCAGGTGTTGTGGATATCAAACAGGCACACAAAGGGACATCCTTTCCTTGTGTTGCCATTAATTGAGAACGAACTGAGACCCACATTCATGTTTTTGTGTTATCCTCTGCTGTCTCCACTTGAATGTATTGTTCACTCGCTCCGGGTGAAACTGTTCAATAGCACCTCTGTGTAATCAGTCAAGGATATGCAGCTCTGAAAACAGCTGAAGTAAGCTGGCTATGTTAGTTATGAGACCTTTCTGGAAAAAAGGCAGGGCCAAATTGCTGATCTAAATTATAGATCACAATGAAATAGAGAAATCATTCTATTCGTGTGCAAAGTAAGTTTGTACATCATTCTTTAACGATGGTACGTAAATGACACCTTGCATTGCAATTTCAAGTCAGTCTAAATGGGAGAAAAAAAAACAATGACATTATTTTAGATGATCTTTAATTCAGCTGTGTTATTTAATCAAAGATGAAATGCTAAGGAAACCCACCATCTGCCTTGACTGAATATTAGAAAGATAATTAGCGAGTAAAACTTTGTTTCTGGAGAACGATGTGCAACAGTTTAACGCTGCACCTATAGACGCGTAGATCAATAAGTCACGGCAATGAAGTGGCACATCGATTACGCCAATGACAGGGCATTAACAGGTTTCATCTTTATAATGAGGGTAACCTTTTTCTTTGAAGCAAGGCCTCGATCTCATTGGCTGGCTCTCGCCAAGGCCACGAGGGACCAAAGTTCGTGGATTGAGCGACTGCATTACACACGCTGGTTCAGCTTCACCCTTAGATCCTGGATGGCGGCTTGGACAGTGGAGGCTGCATTCGGCATCATCATACACGGCGTTGTTGAGTGACCGCCCATGATTCATCTTTGTCGTGGGCATAAAGTCAAGCTCTGCGGTCTCCCACTGTAAAGGCGTCTCTCTTCAGTCAGCAACATCGTCTTCAAGCTTTTCCTTTGGCGTATTTACAATAGGATTGCATGTGACTAACGTTCTTAATAGGAAGCTCCGTGCACATGCCTAATACCTCTTCTTCTGCTTTCTGCTGACCTTGCAGTGCTCAAACTAAACTTCTCCATACGTTCCAACCCATCGCTACTTTTTTTGTCTGAAATGACACCCTCTAATTCAGCTACACTGAAGTAAATGGCAATTAGCCTAATGCTTATCAATGGAATCCAGACTCCTCTCATGGGGCCTTCCCGACCAATCTGTGCCTTCCACTCACAGCCGGGACTTTTAGTAACTGATTGGGCCTTTGAAAGCTTGTTTGTTGAAGATGGCATTGGCAGAACTGCCTCCCCCCGTCGAGGGCCCTGGAAAAGTCTCTGGTGTACAGAGAGCTCTTAGTGCTCCTCTGTCAGGGGAATATTTCTGTGCTCTTATGATTTATTTTTACTTTGTCAGATCCCCAGAGGGATGGATGGAACGCTCACCACAGTGCAAGCTGGTTCACTCCCCTAGAATGCGCAAACACACTCACAGACACACACGCACACGCACACACACACACACACACACTTTCTTTGGATTTCAGGAGTGCACTCTTCAAGCATTAACCGACGCAAACGCTGCGACGTCAATGCACCCAGGAGAGATCGCCTCTCCCTCTCCTCAGCATTTCCTCATTGCTTTTCCTCCCAAGGGCAAGGAGACCCAAACCCACAGGACACCATTTATCACTGCAGGAACATTTACAGGAGATGTTTCATTGTCAGACAATTCTTCTTCCTTCTGTCTCTCTGTTTTCCTCATCTCTATTTCTCTCTCTCATTCTCTCTCTCCCTCCTCTCTCATTCTCTCTCTCCTCATCTCTGTCTCTCATTCTCTCTCTCCCTCACCTCTCTTCTCATCTCTGTCTCTCATTCTCTCTCTGCCTCCCCTCTCTCCCCGTCTCTGTCTCTCATTCTCTCTCTCCCTCCCCTCTCTCCCCCTCTCCGTCTCTCATTCTCTCTCTCCTCATCTCTGTCTCTCATTCTCTCTCCCTCCCCTTTCTCCTCATCTCTGTCTCTCATTCTCTCTCTCTCCCTAAGCTCTCTCCCCATCTCTGTCTCTCATTCTCTCTCTGCCTCCCCTCTCTCCCCCTCTCTGTCTCTCATTCTCTCTCTCCCTCCCCTCTCTCCCCCTCTCCGTCTCTCATTCTCTCTCTCCTCATCTCTGTCTCTCATTCTCTCTCCCTCCCCTCTCTCCTCATCTCTGTCTCTCATTCTCTCTCTCCCTCCCCTCTCTCCACCATCTCTGTCTCTCATTCTCTCTCTCCCTCCCCTCTCTCCACCTTTCTGTCTCTCATTCTCTCTCTCCCTCCCCTCTCTCAACCTCTCTGTCTCTCATTCTCTCTCTCCCTCCCACATCTCCTCATCTCTGGCTCTCATTCTCTCTCCCTCCCCTCTCTCCTCATCTCTGTCTCTCATTCTCTCTCTCCCTCCCCTCTCTCCCCATCTCTGTCTCTCATTCTCTCTCTCCCTCCCCTCTCTCCCCCTCTCTGTCTCTCATTCTCTCTCTCCCTCCCCTCTCTCCCCCTCTCCGTCTCTCATTCTCTCTCTCCTCATCTCTGTCTCTCATTCTCTCTCCCTCCCCTCTCTCCCCATCTCTGTCTCTCATTCTCTCTCTCCCTCCCCTCTCTCCCCATCTCTGTCTCTCATTCTCTCTCTCCCTCCCCTCTCTCCCCCTCTCCGTCTCTCATTCTCTCTCTCCTCATCTCTGTCTCTCATTCTCTCTCTCCTCATCACTGTCTCTCATTCTCTCTCTCCCTCCCCTCTCTCCTCATCTCTGTCTCTCATTCTCTCTCTCCCTCCCCTCTCTCCCCATCTCTGTCTCTCATTCTCTGTCTCCCTCCCTTCTCTCCCTTCTCTGTCTCTAATTCTCTCTCTCCTCATCTCTGTCTCTCATTCTCTCTCTCCCTCCCATATCTCCTCATCTCTGTCTCTCATTCTCTCTCTCCCCTCCCCTCTCTCCCCATCTCTGTCTCTCATTCTCTCTCTCCCTCCCCCTCTCTCCCCATCTCTGTCTCTCATTCTCTCTCTCCCTCCCCTCTC
The DNA here is from genome assembly GCF_002021735.2 of Oncorhynchus kisutch. NCBI lineage: Eukaryota > Metazoa > Chordata > Actinopteri > Salmoniformes > Salmonidae > Oncorhynchus > Oncorhynchus kisutch. The sequence goes on along the minus strand of NC_034180.2, from coordinate 46,984,091 downwards.
TCCCCATCTCTGTCTCTCATTCTCTGTCTCCCTCCCTTCTCTCCCTTCTCTGTCTCTAATTCTCTCTCTCCTCATCTCTGTCTCTCATTCTCTCTCTCCCTCCCATATCTCCTCATCTCTGTCTCTCATTCTCTCTCTCCCGCCCCTCTCTCCCCCTCTCTGTCTCTCATTCTCTCTCTCCCTCCCCTCTCTCCCCCTCTCTGTCTCTCATTCTCTCTCTCCCTCCCATATCTCCTCATCTCTGTCTCTCATTCTCTCTCTCCCTCCCCTCTCTCCCCATCTCTGTCTCTCATTCTCTCTCTCCATCCCATCTCTTCCCATCTCTGTCTCTAATTCTCTCTCTCTCTCCCTCCCCTCTCTCCCCCTCTCTGTCTCTCATTCTCTCTCTCCCCTCCCCTCTCTCCCCATCTCTGTCTCTCATTCTCTGTCTCCCTCCCCTCTCTCCTCATCTCTGTCTCTCATTCTCTCTCTCCTCATCTCTGTCTCTCATTCTCTCTCTCCCTCCCCTCTCTCCCCATCTCTGTCTCTCATTCTCTCTCTCCCTCCCCTCTCTCCTCATCTCTGTCTCTCATTCTCTCTCTCCCTCCCCTCTCTCCTCATCTCTGTCTCTCATTCTCTCTCTCCTCATCTCTGTCTCTCATTCTCTCTCTCCCTCCCCCTCTCTCCCCATCTCTGTCTCTCATTCTCTCTCTCCCTCCCCTCTCTCCTCATCTCTGTCTCTCATTCTCTCTCTCTCCCTCCCCTCTCTCCCCATCTCTGTCTCTCATTCTCTCTCTCCCTCCCATCTCTCCCCCTCTCCGTCTCTCATTCTCTCTCTCCTTATCTCTGTCTCTCATTCTCTCTCTCCTCATCTCTGTCTCTCATTCTCTCTCTCCCTCCTCTCTCATTCTCTCTCTCCTCATCTCTGTCTCTCATTCTCTCTCTCCCTCCCCCTCTCTCCTCATCTCTGTCTCCCATTCTCGCTCTCCCTCCCCTCTCTCCCCCTCTCCGTCTCTCATTCTCTCTCTCCCTCCCCTCTCTCCTCATCTCTGTCTCTCATTCTCTCTCTCCCTCCCCTCTCTCCTCATCTCTGTCCTCTCATTCTCTCTCTCCCTCCCCTCTCTCCTCATCTCTGTCTCTCATTCTCTCTCTGCCTCCCCTCTCTCCCCATCTCTGTCTCTCATTCTCTCTCTCCTCCCTCCCCTCTCTCCCCCTCTCTGTCTCTCATTCTCTCTCTCCCTCCCCTCTCTCCCCATCTCTGTCTCTCATTCTCTCTCTGCCTCCCCTCTCTCCCCATCTGTCTCTCATTCTCTCTCTCTCTCCCCTCTCTCCCCATCTCTGTCTCTCATTCTCTCTCTCCCTCCCATATCTCCTCATCTCTGTCTCTCATTCTCTCTCTCCCTCCCCTCTCTCCCCATCTCTGTCTCTCATTCTCTCTCTCCATCCCCTCTCTCTTCCCATCTCTGTCTCTCATTCTCTCTCTCTCTCCCTCCCCTCTCTCCCCCTCTCTTCCTGTCTCTCATTCTTCTCTCTCTCCTCTCTCTCCCCCCCGCTCGTGCCCCATCTCTTCGGTCCTCATGCTCCTGTCTCCCTCCCCTCTCTCCTCAGCTCTGTCTCTCAGTGTCGCTCTCTCCTCATCGCTGTCTCTCATTCGCTCTCTCCCCTCCCCTCTTCTCCCCATCGCTGTCTCTCATTCTCGTCGGTCTCCCTCCCCTCGCTCCGCATCGCTGTCTCTCAATTCTCATCTCTCCTCCTCTCGTCCCTCCCTCTTGTCTCATTCTCTCCTCTCAGCCTCCTCAGCTCTGTCTCTCATTCTCTCTCTCCCTCCCCTCTTCTCTCATCTCTGTCTCTCATTCTCTCTCTCCTCATCTCTGTCTCTCATTCTCGTCTCTCTTCTCTCCTCCCCTCCTCTCCCCATCTCTGTCTCTCATTCTCTCTCTCCCTCCCCTCTGTCCTCATCTCTGTCTCTCATTCTCTCTCTCTGCCTCCCATCTCTCCGTCTCTCCATCTCTCATCTCTCTTCTCTCTCTATCTCTGTCTCTCATTCTCTCTCTATCCTCATCTCTGTCTCTCATTCTCTCTCTCCCTCCTCTCTCATTCTCTCTCTCCTCATCTCTGTCTCTCATTCTCTCTCTCCCTCCCCTCTCTCCTCATCTCTGTCTCCCATTCTCGCTCTCCCTCCCCTCTCTCTCTCCCCCTCTCCGTCTCTCATTCTCTCTCTCCCTCCCCCTCTCCTCATCTCTGTCTCTCATTCTCTCTCTCCCTCCCCTCCTCCTCTCTCATCTCTGTCTCTCATTCTCTCTCTCCCTCCCCTCTCTCCTCATCTCCTGTCTCTCATTCTCCTCTCTGCCTCCCCTCTCTCCCCATCTCTGTCTCTCATTCTCTCTCTCCCTCCCCTCTCTCCCCCTCTCTGTCTCTCATTCTCTCTCTCTCCCTCCCGCTCTCTCCCCATCTCTGTCTCTCATTCTCTCTCTCCCTCCCTCTCTCCTCTCCCCATCTGTCTCTCTCATTCTCTCTCTCTCCCCTCTCTCCCCATCTCTGTCTCTCATTCTCTCTCTCCCTTCCCCTCTCTCCTCATCTCTGTCTCTCATTCTCTCTCTCCCTCCCCCTCTCTCCTCATCTCTGTCTCTCATTCTCTCTCTCCTCATCTCTGTCTCTCATTCTCTCTCTCCCTCCCCTGTCTCCTCATCTCTGTCTCTCATTCTCTCTCTCTCCCTCCCCTCTCTCCCCATCTCTGGTCTCTCATTCTCTCTCTCCCTCCATCTCTCCCCCTCTCCGTCTCTCATTCTCTCTCTTCCTTATCTCTGTCTCGTCATTCTCTCTCTCTCCCCTCTCTCCCTCATCTCTGTCTTCCTATTCTCTCTCCCTCCCCTCTCTCCTCATCTCTGTCTCTCATTCTCTCTCTCCTCCCTCCCCTCTCTCCTCATCTCTGTCTCCCATTCTCGCTCTCCCTCCCCCTCTCTCCCCCTCTCCGTCTCTCATTCTCTCTCTCCTCATCTCTGTCTCTCATTCTCTCTCTGCCTCCCCTCTCTCCCCATCTCTGTCTCTCATTCTCTCTCTCTCCCTCCCCTCTCTCCTCCCCCTCTCTGTCTCTCATTCTCCTCTCTCCCTCCCCTCTCTCCCCCTCTCTGTCTCTCATTCTCTCTCTCCCTCCCTCTCTCCCCCTCTCTGTCTCTCATTCTCTCTCTCCTCCCTCCCATATCTCCTCATCTCTGTCTCTCATTCTCTCTCTCCCTCCCCTCTCTCCCCATCTCTGTCTCTCATTCTCCTCTCTCCATCCCCTCTCTTCCCATCTCTGTCTCTCATTCTCTCTCTCCCTCCCCTCTCTCCCCCCTCTCTGTCTTCTCATTCTCTCTCTCCCTCCCCTCCTCTCCCCATCTCTGTCTCTCATTCTCTGTCTCCCTCCCCTCTCTCCTCATCTCTGTCTCTCATTCTCTCTCTCCTCATCTCTGTCTCTCATTCTCTCTCTCCCTCCCCTCTCTCCCCCATCTCTGTCTCTCATTCTCTCTCTCCCTCCCCTCTCTCCTCATCTCTGTCTCTCATTCTCTCTCTCCCTCCCCTCTCTCCTCATATCTGTCTCTCATTCTCTCTCTCCTCATCTCTGTCTCTCATTCTCTCTCTCCCTCCTCTCTCTCCCCATCTCTGTCTCTCATTCTCTCTCTCCCTCCCCTCTCTCCTCATCTCTGTCTCTCATTCTCTCTCTCGTCCTCCCTCCCCTCTCTCCCCATCTCTGTCTCTCATTCTCTCTCTCCCTCCCATCTCTCCCCCTCTCCGTCTCTCATTCTCTCTCTCCTTATCTCTGTCTCTCATTCTCTCTCTCCTCATCTCTGTCTCTCATTCTCTCTCTCCCTCCTCTCTCATTCTCTCTCTCCTCATCTCTGTCTCTCATTCTCTCTCTCCCTCCCCTCCTCTCCTCATCTCTGTCTCCCATTCTCGCTCTCCCTCCCCTCTCTCCCCCTCTCCGTCTCTCATTCTCTCTCTCCTCATCTCTGTCTCTCAATCTCTCTCTCCCTCCCCTCTCTCCTCATCTCTGTCTCTCATTCTCTCTCTCCCTCCCCTCTCTCCCCCTCTCTGTCTCTCATTCTCTCTCTCCCTCCCCTCTCTCCCCCTCTCTGGCTCTCATTCTCTCTCTCCCTCCCCTCTCTCCCCATCTCTGTCTCTCATTCTCTCTCTCCCTCCCCTCTCTCCCCATCTGTCTCTCATTCTCTCTCTCTCTCCCCCTCTCTCCCCCTCTCTGTCTCCCGTTCTCTCTCTCCCTCCCCTCTCTCCCCATCTCTGTCTTTCATTCTCTCTCTCCTCATCTCTGTCTCTCATTCTCTCTCTCCCTCCCCTCTCTCCCCATCTCTGTCTCTCATGTCTCTCTCTCCCTCCCCTCTCTCCTCATCTCTGTCTCTCATTCTCTCTCTCCCTCCCCTCTCTCCCCATCTCTGTCTCTCATTCTCTCTCTCCCTCCCCTCTCTCTTCATCTGTCTCTCATTCTCTCTCTCCCATCTCTACTCATCTCTGTCTCTCATTCTCTGCTCTCCCTCCCCCTCTCTCCCCCTCTCTGTCTCTCATTCTCTCTCTCCCTCCCCATCTCTGTCTCTCATTCTCTCTCTCCCTCCCATTCTCTCTCCATCTCTGTCTCTCATTCTCTCTCTCCCTCCCCTCTCTCCTCATCTCTGTCTCTCATTCTCTCTCTCCCTCCCCTCTCTCCCCATCTCTGTCTCCCATTCTCTCTCTCCCTCCCTTCTCTCCCCCTCTCTGTCTCTCATTCTCTCTCTCCCTCCCCATCTCTGTCTCTCATTCTCTCTCTCCCTCCCCTCTCTCCCCCTCTCCCCCTCTCATTCTCTCTCTCTCTCCCCATCTCTGTCTCTCATTCTCTCTCTCCCTCCCCTCTCTCCCCCTCTCTGTCTCTCATTCTCTCTCTCCCTCCCCTCTCTCCTCATCTCTGGGACCTGGATATGCCAGGCATTGATGGGGGAAAACATTGATACAGTTACATATCGGAATATCGCAATATTATATCTGAGCTAGTTGTCTGTACCTGCACCAGAACTCCAGTGGTTCCCCTTCATAACTTTGTTCTCCATCTTCTTTTTAAATAGGGAGCCAATTTGTTTTCAGATCTTGTATTTCCATGACTGATTAAAACTAGTTTTCTCATGGCTCTTATCTGTCCCTCTGCAGCAGTCATAGGGTGAGCGATACGTTTGGACCATGGAATCATAATAAAATCACAGTATTGAATTGCAATACATATAGCATCGTGAGAATCAAGAGAATCACAATACACATAGAATCGTGAGAATCAAGAGAATCACAACACATAGAATCGTGAAAAACATGAGAAACACAATACATATAGCATCGTGAGAATCATGAGAATCACAATACATATAGAATCGTTGGAATCATGAGAATCACAATACATATAGAATCGTTGGAATCATGAGAATCACAATACATATAGAATCGTTGGAATCATGAGAATCACAATACATATAGCATCGTTGGAATCATGAGAATCACAATACATATAGCATCGTTGGAATCATGAGAATCACAATACATATAGAATCGTTGGAATCATGAGAATCACAACACATATTGTATCGACACCTAAGTATCATGATACTATCGTATTGTGAGGTCTCTGGCAATTCCCAGCCCTAATGTCAGATGCTCTCCCTCTTTACAGTCCTGACAATGAGCCTGATTGCAGGTCAGCCTCCCATTAGCCCTGGCCCATTGCTTAGATTATAGCACACTCTATTATATCTCATCTAGGTGCTGACGGGGATTTTTTTGTCAATGAAATCCTTTTTCATGAGAAAGCCCATGGAAAATGGCCTCTGATATCTCTAACCATGCACTTTAATGAAGCCTTTCAATGTGGTGCAGGACGGAAAGGGAAGAGAGTGGCCCAATCTCCTGTGCGCTGTTTGATCACACATACAGCCGGAGGAGCAGGACAATTTAAATGCCAAATGTGGATAAGATCTGTAATGCTCTTTCCCCTCTTGTCTCTGTAGTGCTCTACCCCCTCTTTTCTCTGTAATGCTCTACCCCCTCTTTTCTCTGTAATGCTCTTTCCCCTCTTGTCTCTGTAATGCTCTACCCCCTCTTTTCTCTGTAATGCTCTACCCCCTCTTTCTCTGTAATGCTCTACCTCCTCTTTTCTCTGTAATGCTCTACCCCCTCTTTTCTCTGTAATGCTCTTTCCCCTCTTGTCTCTGTAATGCTCTTTCCCCTCTTTTCTCTGTAATGCTCTTTCCCCTCTTTTCTCTGTAATGCTCTACCCCCTCTTTTCTCTGTAATGCTCTTTCCCCTCTTGTCTCTGTAATGCTCTACCCCCTCTTTTCTCTGTAATGCTCTACCCCCCTCTTTTTTCTGTAATGCTCTTTCCCCTCTTTTCTCTGTAATGCTCTACCCCCTCTTTTCTCTGTAATGCTCTTTCCCCTCTTGTCTCTGTAATGCTCTTTCCCCTCTTTTCTCTGTAATGCTCTTTCCCCTCTTTTCTCTGTAATGCTCTACCCCCTCTTTTCTCTGTAATGCTCTTTCCCCTCTTTTCTCTGTAATTCTCTTTCCCCTCTTTTCTCTGTAATGGTCTTTCCCCTCTTTTCTCTGTAATGCTCTTTCCCCTCTATTCTCTGTAATGCTCTTTCCCCTCTTGTCTCTGTAATGCTCTTTCCCCTCTTTTCTCTGTAATGCTCTTTCCCCTCTTTTCTCTGTAATGCTCTACCCCCTCTTTTCTCTGTAATACTTCCCCCCTCTTTTCTCTGTAATGCTCTCTTCCCCTTTTCTCTGTAATGCTCTCTTCCCCCCCTCTTCTCTGTAATGCTCTCTTCTCCCCCCCTCTTCTCTGTAATGCTCTCTTCCCCCCTCTTCTCTCTAATGCTCTCTTCCCCCCTCTTTTCTCTGTAATGCTCTTCCCCCTCTTCTCTGTAATGCTCTCTTCTCCCCCCTCTTCTCTGTAATGCTCTCTTCCCCCCTCCTCTCTCTAATGCTCTCTTCCCCCCTCTTCTCTCTAATGCTCTTTCCCCCCTCTTTCCTCTGTAATGCTCTTCCCCCTCTTCTCTGTAATGCTCTCTTCCCCCTCTTCTCTGTAATGCTCTATTCTCCCCCCTCTTCTCTCTGTAATGCTCTCTTCTCCCCCCTCTTCTCTCTGTAATGCTCTCTTCCCCCCCTCTTTTCTCTGTAATGCTCTCTTCTCCCCCCTCTTCTCTGTAATGCTCTCTTCCCCCCTCCTCTCTCTAATGTTCTCTTCCCCCTCTTCTCTCTAATGCTCTCTTCCCCCCCTCGCCTCTGTAATGCTCTCTTCCCCCCCTCTTTTCTCTGTAATGCTCTTCCCCCTCTTCTCTGTAATTCTCTCTTCTCCCCCCCTTCTCTGAAATGCTCTCTTCCCACCCTCTTTTCTCTGTAATACTCTCTTCTCCCCCTCTTCTCTGTAATGATCTCTTCCCCCCTCTTTTCTCTGTAATGCTCTTTCCCCTCTTTTCTCTGTAATGCTCTTTCCCCTCTTTTCTCTGTAATGCTCTTTCCCCTCTTTTCTCTGTAGTGCTCTTTCCCCTCTTTTCTCTGTAATGCTCTTTCCCCTCTTTTCTCTGTAATGCTCTTTCCCCTCTTTTCTCTGTAATGCTCTTTCCCCTCTTTTCTCTGTAATGCTCTTTCCCCTCTTTTCTCTGTAATGCTCTTTCCCCTCTTTTCTCTGTAATGCTCTTTCCCCTCTTTTCTCTGTAATGCTCTTTCCCCTCTTTTCTCTGTAATGCTCTCTTCCCCCACTCTTCTCTGTAATGCTCTTTCCCCTCTTTTCTCTGTAGTGCTCTTTCCCCTCTTTTCTCTGTAATGCTCTTTCCCCTCTTTTCTCTGTAATGCTCTTTCCCCTCTTTTCTCTGTAATGCTCTACCCCCTCTTTTCTCTGTAATGCTCTTTCCCCTCTTTTCTCTGTACTGCTCTTTCCCCTCTTTTCTCTGTAATGCTCTTTCCCCTCTTTTCTCTGTAATGCTCTTTCCCCTCTTTTCTCTGTAATGCTCTTTCCCCTCTTTTCTCTGTAGTGCTCTTTCCCCTCTTTTCTCTGTAATGCTCTTTCCCCTCTTTTCTCTGTAATGCTCTTTCCCCTCTTTTCTCTGTAATGCTCTTTCCCCTCTTTTCTCTGTAATGCTCTTTCCCCTCTTTTCTCTGTAATCCTCTTTCCCCTCTTTTGTCTGTAATGCTCTTTCCCCTCTTTTCTCTGTAATGCTCTACCCCCTCTTTTCTCTGTAATGCTCTTTCCCCTCTTTTCTCTGTAATGCTCTTTCCCCTCTTTTCTCTGTAATGCTCTTTCCCCTCTTTTCTCTGTAATGCTCTTTCCCCTCTTTTCTCTGTAATGCTCTTTCCCCTCTTTTCTCTGTAATTCTCTTTCCCCTCTTTTCTCTGTAATGCTCTTTCCCCTCTTTTCTCTGTAATGCTCTTTCCCCTCTTTTCTCTGTAATGCTCTTTCCCCTCTTTTCTCTGTAGTGCTCTCTTCCCCTCCTTGCTCTCCTTGCTGTTGTTTCCATTCTTTTTGTGCAGCTGGAGTTGTGTGTGTGTGTGTTGTGAGCTATTGTTTGTTGTGTGTGTTGTGAGCTAGTGTTTGCTGTGTGTGTTGTAAGCTTGTGTTTGTTGTGTGTGTGTTGTGAGCTAGTGTGTGTGATTACGTATGTACTTGTGCCTGAGCTTGCAACGTTTGAAAAGTGGGGTAAATTAAAGGTTATCGTCATGACTCACTTGACATGCTGTGAGCACAGGGCCAAACACAGAGCCAAACACAGAGCCAAACACAGTGCCAGATAACATGCCCTTTGAAAGGTCATTGTAACCCTCACTTACCTTCTAATCCCAAGAAGCCTGGGCAAATTGGGGTTAAGCCTGGGTTCACTCAAACGACAGAGTGCTTGGTCAAGTACTTTTGACTTAGCTTTTGCATCGTATTTTCATTTAAGTTGTGAAATGTTATAGATTTTTGAAGAACGGACGGGATGATCATCAAATTCCGCAAAGTTTATTGCTTTGAACCAACACCTCATTGCTCAGCATGACTGACATCCCATGCTGCAACACCGATGTCCCTCACGCCAAATGAGCTGTGATATCAGTGACACGGTTCACCATTGTCTAATTTGTAATGAAATTTAAAAGTGCATCGCTCCATGAAAGCCTCAGAGGGTAAATTACCATTCTATGGGTACATCCAAATAGCCAAGGCCTGGTCCCAGCAGGGGCCGGACCTCAGAGCGTTGTGCATAGCTGGGCTTTACTGGGCTCTCCAATACCCCGAGGCCATGCCTGAGGTCTCCTCAGCCAGCTCTGTCATGTCCTTGACAGCCTCCAATCTACTAGATTCAGCTCCTTTTGACCTCCAGCAACCATCACAAGACCTTTATCTCAGCATCGCCAGCCCTGTTGAAGCCAAAGGTCCCAGCCAGACCTTCCACAGACACACAGAGAGGAAGGAAGGTGTTCAGGGTTAACAGGTTCACACCAGACCTTCCACAGACACACAGAGAGGAAGGAAGGGGTTCAGGGTTAACAGGTTCACACCAGACCTCCCACAGACACACAGAGAGGAAGGAAGGGGTTCAGGGTTAACAGGTTCACACCAGACCTCCCACAGACACACAGAGAGGAAGGGGTCCAGGATAAACAGCTTCACAGATCTGATGTTGTGCATTTACAGAGCTCTTTGAGTTTCTGAGGAACTGGTTCTTGAATTCCGCCGACCCGTGGTCTCAGGCGACACTACACTGTCTCTTTATAATGTAAACTCTGCATGGCTGAGTTTGTTGGTCTTGGTTACTGAACTGCATTTTTTTTGTATTTTTACACAAATTTCTGATTTTATTAGTCAATTAAATGCTTACTTGCAGGTTCCTTCTTGACATTGAAGCAACATTAAGAAATAATAAAAGATAAGAATACTAACATAAAGTAAATGTTTCAGTAGAATACAATAGACATTTTAGCATAAGTGTAATACAGAAATCCATCATTTATAATCCAATATTTACACGTTTATTGGGCTGGGGGGGGGGGGGTCAAGTGTATAAATTGAGCGTTATAATAAGAGACTGGTAGCAGCAGTTGTGATGTGTGTAGCATGAACGTATATGTTTGTCTGTGTGGGTGTGTGTCTGTCTGTGTGGGTGTGTCTGTCTGTCTGTCTGTGTGGGTGTGTTGTCTTTGTGGGTGTGTGCATGTGTGCTAAGGTTTAGAGAATCACAGGAGGTGGTCAGTCCAGTTCAAGTGTCCATCAGTCTGATGGCTTGTAGGTAAGCCTTTTGGTTTCAGACCTCATGGTCCGATACCATCTACCCGACGGTAAGGGAGATAACCGCTCATGGCTGGGGTGTGTGGAGTCTTTGAGCCTTCCTCAGGCACCTTTTCCAGTAGACGTCCTGAATGGCTGGGAGCGCGGTCCCAGTGATGTACTGGGCCGTCTTCACCACCCACAGGAAGGCCTTGCGGTCGTGGACGGAGCAATTCCCGTACCAGTCCGTGATGCAATCTACTGCAGTCCCGTCGATGTGGATCGGGGCATGTTCGAACACGCTGCCAGCTGTGCCACACATGGACTCTGGATCATCCCAGAGCTGCTGCCTTTCTACTGCCTTTCTACTGCCTTTCTACTGCCTTTCTACCTTTCTAGGAGTTACATTACTTGTAGACCACCTCCTGTTCCTGCGACACAGCTCCCCGCCTGCCCTGGTCTGTTTGCACTGGTCTGCCTGCCCTGGTCTGTCTGCCCTGGTCTGCCTGCCCTGGTCTGTCTGCCCTGGTCTGTTTGCCCTGGTCTGCCTGCCCTGGTCTGTCTGCCCTGGTCTGCCTGCCCTGGTCTGTCTGCCCTGGTCTGTCTGCCCTGGTCTGTCTGCCCTGGTCTGCCTGCCCTGGTCTGTCTCTGTCTCCCATTCTGGTACAGGTGCCCTCGCCACTCTCTCTCTCCCTGGAGCTTTGCTTACCTACATCATACGCAGCCATCGCTGACACTTTATTGATCTGCGGTTGGACTATTTTATTCGTGATTCTTAGGGCTATAAACCAACATGTTGCTGTTGTTCATTTTGCTGGTGTCTACCCTTGGCTTTTACAATGTTGGCGATACAATGTTGGTTTTTACAATGTTCCTCTGTGAATGAGGAAATATATGACTGTTTCTCCCTCGAGTTTTGGGAGAAACCACACGCTTGCTCTGTAACTCTGTAACTTTTAATCGCTAACTCTGCTCTGGTGACTATGGATTCTCATTCAAGTATCGTCTGTAAATCGAAATGTTGTAACCCCCGATCTAGACTTGCCATTATCTTGCTGCTTCCATTGTCTTGAAACGTGCAGTCTAACCCAGGTCCTGACATTCTTACCCCTGCCCAATTAAGTAGTCAGAGCGGCCTGAAGTTTTTGCATATCAATGTAAGAAGTCTTCTGCCGTAGCTTGATTTGGTGAATATATGGATAGAAACTGCCGACCCTGATGGATTTATGCTTTCTGAAATCTGGCTTAAAAAATCTATTACTGACAATAATATTGACATAAATGGTCACAATTTATTTCATACAGATGGTCAATCTGGTGGTGTTGTTGTTGTTTCCATAAAAGACAAGATCTCAGTGGTCGTTCTGACTTCTGTCACTAAACCGCAGCAATTTGAATATCTGTCTTTGAACCTCAACCTTGGCTCATCTTTAAATATTGTTGTATCTCGTTGTTATACTGGAAATCTCCATCTGCAACTGTTGGCTCTCTGGATTGTATTTTCAAATTGTTATCACAGAATGTGTCGCGTTCGTTGTAATGAGTAGACCAAGGCACAGCGTGTGTAGAGTTCCACATCATTTTAATAAACAGAAACTCACTGAAAAACAACCAACAACCAACCGCGGTGACGCTACTGTTGTGAACTCAGGCAACTAAATGTAGACATGATCCCACGAATACCAATGGGGAAATGGCTACCTAAATATGATCCCTATTCAGAGACAACGATAAACAGCTGCCTCTGATTGGCAACCATATCAGGCCACCATAGAAATACAAAAACACCTAGATGACCCACCCTAGTCACTATCACGCCCCAACCAACATAGAGAATAAACAGCTTTCTATGGTCAAGGCATGACAGAATGTCAATTCTGAGTTTGTCCTGATGGGTGATCTGACTCAGGACTGGTAAACATCTAGCTCTGATCAAATCCAAATTCTATGCAATATATATAGTCCTATAATCTCACTCAGATTGTCAACAGGGTAAGGGGGTTTAACATAAAATATCCTCTTTGAAAGGATTTTAAGCAATTCTCCTCATCGTTTTAATGCTTCTTGTATTTTTGCAAATAACATAAGTGAACACTTATGCCTGTGTGAGAAATTTAAAAATTCCTAAGAAATCTCCACGTGTCATTAAAAAAGAAACTGGAAGCGGTTTGTTATTCCAGGTTTTTTACACGATGTATCTAGCATTGAATGGAATAGAATGGAATTAATCCCTGATGTTGAACTAGCCTTTTCTTACTTCCACAACACATTCCATGATGTATGCAATAGGCCCCTTTAAATAAATGCAGGATTAAGGGCAGAGAGAACCCTTGGTTGACTGAGGATCTTACTAAAATCATAAGGGAACAAAATGCTATGTGGGCTAAAGCAAGGGGGTCTGGTTTGTCAGATGATTGGATGGCTTTTAAATGTCTTGAAAATATGGGTGTGGCTATGATCCATAAATTGAAGCAGGCCACTACCTGAAATCTACTTCAGATAATTTAAATAATACATCCACATTTTGTCAAGTAGTAAAAGGTTTGGAGTTCAGAAAAGATACACAGTTTCCCAAACAATTGTTGTTCGACACACAGATTGTAACTGAGAGAACCGACATTCTGAAAGCCTTGAATCAGCATTTTATAGATGCAGGCAGTTTATCTGAGAAGGTCAAAGGTATTATTGAGTCCCCTATGAATTTACCTGACACCCCTGTGCACTCCTTCACCGGGTTCTCCTTTCCATCCTTCTCTGTTTCAGAAGTGTGTAAAGCCCTGAAAGAAATAGATGGTAAAAAATCCCCTGGCCCTGATGAACTAGACCCCTGCTTCCTCCACCTAGCTGCAGACATCTTTGCTCCCCCTTTACATGGATTTTTATCCTCACGCTTGATGTTAAGGAAATCCCCAAGTTATGGAAATCTGCTTTTGTATGGCCTCTCCTGAAAGGTGGAGATCCTTTGCTACTTGACAACTATCGACCCATATTAAAATTGTCTGTACTGTCAAAGGTACTGGAGTCCTTAGTTAGTAGGCAGCTAAAGGCCTACTTCCAAGAAAACAACATGTTAAATGGAATGCAATCAGGTTTTAGGTCTTAGGTCTGGCCACAGCACTGTTTCAGCAACATTGAAGGTTTTAAATGACGTCTACTGTGCTTTTGACAAGAAGTTACATTGTGTGTATTTTCAAATGCCAGGCACGTTACTAATTATGTCATTGCTCCATTGGCTTAACATACTACAGAACAAGTCAAAGTGTACAAATATTTGGTTGTGTGTTGATTACAAGCTGAGCTTCACTGTGCATGTAGAGAACTTGATAAGGAAGCTCAAGCTGAGAATAGGTTTTTATTACCGGCATAAGGCTTGTTTTTCTTTTGAGGCCATGAAGGAGCTGGTATTTTATTTATTTATTTATTTTTATTTTACCTTTATTTAACCAGGTAGGCAAGTTGAGAACAAGTTCTCATTTACAATTGCGACCTGGCCAAGATAAAGCAAAGCAGTTCGACAGATAAAACGACACAGAGTTACACATGGAGTAAAAACAAACATACAGTCAATAATGCAGTATAAACAAGTCTATATACAATGTGAGCAAATGAGGTGAGAAGGGAGGTAAAGGCAAAAAAGGCCAAGATGGCAAAGTAAATACAATATAGCAAGTAAAATACTGGAATGGTAGTTTTGCAATGGAAGAATGTGCAAAGTAGAAATAAAAAAATAATGGGGTGCAAAGGAGCAAAATAAATAAATAAATTAAAATTAAATACAGTTGGGAAAGAGGTAGTTGTTTGGGCTAAATTATAGGTGGGCTATGTACAGGTGCAGTAATCTGTGAGCTGCTCTGACAGTTGGTGCTTAAAGCTAGTGAGGGAGATAAGTGTTTCCAGTTTCAGAGATTTTTGTAGTTCGTTCCAGTCATTGGCAGCAGAGAACTGGAAGGAGAGGCGGCCAAAGAAAGAATTGGTTTTGGGGGTGACTAGAGAGATATACCTGCTGGAGCGTGTGCTACAGGTGGGAGATGCTATGGTGACCAGCGAGCTGAGATAAGGGGGGACTTTACCTAGCAGGGTCTTGTAGATGACATGGAGCCAGTGGGTTTGGCGACGAGTATGAAGCGAGGGCCAGCCAACGAGAGCGTACAGGTCGCAATGGTGGGTAGTATATGGGGCTTTGGTGATAAAACGGATTGCACTGTGATAGACTGCATCCAATTTGTTGAGTAGGGTATTGGAGGCTATTTTGTAAATGACATCGCCAAAGTCGAGGATTGGTAGGATGGTCAGTTTTACAAGGGTATGTTTGGCAGCATGAGTGAAGGATGCTTTGTTGCGAAATAGGAAGCCAATTCTAGATTTAACTTTGGATTGGAGATGTTTGATATGGGTCTGGAAGGAGAGTTTACAATCTAACCAGACACCTAAGTATTTGTAGTTGTCCACGTATTCTAAGTCAGAGCCGTCCAGAGTAGTGATGTTGGACAGGCGGGTAGGTGCAGGCAGCGATCGGTTGAAGAGCATGCATTTAGTTTTACTTGCATTCAAGAGCAATTGGAGGCCACGGAAGGAGAGTTGTATGGCATTGAAGCTTGCCTGGAGGGTTGTTAACACAGTGACCAGAGAAGGGCCGGAAGTATACAGAATGGTGTCGTCTGCGTAGAGGTGGATCAGGGACTCACCAGCAGCAAGAGCGACCTCATTGATGTATACAGAGAAGAGAGTCGGTCCAAGAATTGAACCCTGTGGCACCCCCATAGAGACTGCCAGAGGTCCGGACAGCAGACCCTCCGATTTGACACACTGAACTCTATCAGAGAAGTAGTTGGTGAACCAGGCGAGGCAATCATTTGAGAAACCAAGGCTGTCGAGTCTGCCGATGAGGATATGGTGATTGACAGAGTCGAAAGCCTTGGCCAGATCAATGAATACGGCTGCACAGTAATGTTTCTTATCGATGGTGGTTAAGATATCGTTTAGGACCTTGAGCGTGGCTGAGGTGCACCCATGACCAGCTCTGAAACCAGATTGCATAGCAGAGAAGGTATGGTGAGATTCGAAATGGTCGGTAATCTGTTTGTTGACTTGGCTTTCGAAGACCTTAGAAAGGCACGGTAGGATAGATATAGGTCTGTAGCAGTTTGGGTCAAGAGTGTCCCCCCCTTTGAAGAGGGGGATGACCGCAGCTGCTTTCCAATCTTTGGGAATCTCAGACGACACGAAAGAGAGGTTGAACAGGCTAGTAATAGGGGTGGCAACAATTTCGGCAGATAATTTTAGAAAGAAAGGGTCCAGATTGTCTAGCCCGGCTGATTTGTAGGGGTCCAGATTTTGCAGCTCTTTCAGAACATCAGCTGAATGGATTTGGGAGAAGGAGAAATGGGGAAGGCTTGGGCGAGTTGCTGTTGGGGGTGCAGTGCTGTTGTCCGGCGTAGGAGTAGCCAGGTGGAAAGCATGGCCAGCCGTAGAAAAATGCTTATTGAAATTCTCAATTATGGTGGATTTATCAGTGGTGACAGTGTTTCCTATCTTCAGTGCAGTGGGCAGCTGGGAGGAGGTGTTCTTATTCTCCATGGACTTTACAGTGTCCCAGAACTTTTTTGAGTTAGTGTTGCAGGAAGCAAATTTCTGCTTGAAAAAGCTAGCCTTGGCTTTTCTAACTGCCTGTGTATAATGATTTCTAGCTTCCCTGAACAGCTGCATATCACGGGGGCTGTTCGATGCTAATGCAGAACGCCATAGGATGTTTTTGTGTTGGTTAAGGGCAGTCAGGTCTGGGGAGAACCAAGGGCTATATCTGTTCCTGGTTCTAAATTTCTTGAATGGGGCATGTTTATTTAGGATGGTTAGGAAGGCATTTAAAAAAAATATCCAGGCATCCTCTACTGACGGGATGAGATCAATATCCTTCCAGGATACCCCGGCCAGGTCGATTAGAAAGGCCTGCTCGCAGAAGTGTTTCAGGGAGCGTTTTACAGTGATGAGTGGCGGTCGTTTGACCGCTGACCCATTACGGATGCAGGCAATGAGGCAGTGATCGCTGAGATCTTGGTTGAAGACAGCAGAGGTGTATTTAGAGGGGAAGTTGGTTAGGATGATATCTATGAGGGTGCCCGTGTTTAAGGTTTTGGGGAGGTACCTGGTAGGTTCATTGATAATTTGTGTGAGATTGAGGGCATCAAGTTTAGATTGTAGGATGGCTGGGGTGTTAAGCATGTTCCAGTTTAGGTCGCCTAGCAGCACGAACTCCGAAGATAGATGGGGGGCAATCAGTTCACATATGGTGTCCAGAGCACAGCTGGGGGCAGAGGGTGGTCTATAGCAGGCGGCAACGGTGAGAGACTTGTTTTTAGAGAGGTGGATTTTTAAAAGTAGAAGTTCAAATTGTTTGGGTACAGACCTGGATAGTAGGACAGAACTCTGCAGGCTATCTTTGCAGTAGATTGCAACACCGCCCCCTTTGGCAGTTCTATCTTGTCTGAAAATGTTGTAGTTTGGAATTAAAATGTCTGAGTTTTTGGTGGTCTTCCTAAGCCAGGATTCAGACACAGCTAGAACATCCGGGTTGGCAGAGTGTGCTAAAGCAGTGAATAGAACAAACTTAGGGAGGAGGCTTCTAATGTTAACATGCATGAAACCAAGGCTATTACGGTTACAGAAGTCGTCAAAAGAGAGCGCCTGGGGAATAGGAGTGGAGCTAGGCACTGCAGGGCCTGGATTCACCTCTACATCGCCAGAGGAACATAGGAGGAGTAGAATAAGGGTACGGCTAAAAGCTATGAGAATTGGTCGTCTAGAACGTCTGGAACATAGAGTAAAAGGAGGTTTCTGGGGGCGATAAAATAGCATCAAGGTATAATGTACAGACAAATGTATGGTAGGATGTGAATACAGTGGAGGTAAACCTAGGTATTGAGTGATGAAGAGAGAGATATTGTCTCTAGAAACATCGTTGAAACCAGGAGATGTCATTGCATGTGTGGGTGGTGGAACTAATAGGTTGGATAAGGTATAGTGAGCAGGACTAGAGGCTCTACAGTGAAATAAGCCAATAAACACTAACCAGAACAGAAATGGACAAGACATATTGACATTAAGGAGAGGCATGCTTAGTCGAGTGATCAAAAGGGTCCGGTGAGTGGAGAGGTTGGTTGGTGATTTAGACAGCTAGCCAGGGCATCGGTAGCAAGCTAGCATAGGATGGAGGTCTGTTGTTAGCTACCTCTTGCGTTCCGTCAGTAGATTAGTGGGGTTCCGTGTGGTAGAGGGGATTAATCCAAATCACACAACAACAACAAAAATAAAAACAATAGATATAGTTATAGAGGCCCAAGAAGAAAACATAATAATAATAATAAAAAATAAAAAAATATATAAAAAAAATTGTCCGATTGTCTATTCAGATAGCAGCCGGTAAGACAGCTAACGGTTAGCAGGCCGCAGATGGGCGTTCAGGTAACGTCGCGACGGAGGAGCCAGCCGAATAACTCCTTCGGGTAGATAACGTCGGCAGTCCAGTTGTGAAGGCCCGGTGGGGCTCCGCGAAAGCAGTAAAACGGGTCCGGATAGGTGACTGCAGCCCAGGTGTGATTGATGGAACTCAGGAGTGATTGACGGAGCTTGCTAGCTCCGGAATAATTGATGTTTGCTCCGGAATCGACGAAGGCCGATAGTCACACGGATAGCAGCTAGCTAGCTGTGAGATCCGGGTATGAATGTCCAGAGAGCAGTCGAAATCCAGGGACATGGAGAGAAAAATTGGTCCGGTATGTTCCGTTCCGAGCCGCGCTGCGCCGTACAGAACTGGCGATAGATTTTCGAGCTAAAGGATAGCTGATGACCACAAACCGTGGTTAGCTGAATACTAACGATTTGCCAGTAAAGGAGCTAACTAGCTTCTGAACTAGCTTCTGGATTAGCTGGATTCAGCTAGCTGGATTCTTGGAGTTTCTGGCTAGCTTCTTGGAGGATTACAGATCTGAGGTAAATAATACTTTTTTATAAATATACATTGGTGAGGCGGGTTGCAGGAGAGTGTTTTGAAGATGAGTTGATGGAAAATAAAAATAAAATGTATGTGAAAAAGTTGTAAATATATATATATACAGGACACGACAAGACGAGGACAAAAGACGTCTGAACTGCTATGCCACCTTGGTATGATGTACATTACTGGCGGTTTTAGATTGTAGTGATGTTATATATATGCAGGCCTCAACCACTACACTGAGAGCACTTGATTCAGTGTATCATGCAGCCCTCAGGTTCATTACAAATCAGAAACGTCTAACACATCATTGTGATCTCTACAGCGCTGTTGGCTGGTCGTCATTTACCTTGCGTAGGCTTAAACACTGGTATACACTGATTTATAAGGCCATTTTGGGAAAAAACGCCATTTTATCTCTGATCCAGGTCAGTAAATAAATATAACTGACGGTCCCATTCTCAGTTGCTTTGTACAGTACCAGAAATTAGAACAGATCATGGTAGAAATAGTTTTAGTTACTCAGTTCCGTGGTCCTGGAATTCTCTCCTGAACTTTTTCAAATGTGTTGATATTGTGTTATTGGTGGAGTTTAAACACTTAATTGATGTGTATATATATATGAGAAGAGTGTAATTGTCTTGAAAACAGCTGTTTTTTAGTCAAGATTTCCGTGTTTCTTTACGTAATATGTAATTGTTGTACTGTATGTGTGTCTATAGTTTTGTTCAATGTTATGTTAGTGTATGTAAGTTGTTTTGTCTGAAACTTTATTCCCCCTGCTGCTATTGGACCAGGTCTCTCTTGGAAAAGAGATGTATAAATTGTATTTAAAAAAACAGTATAAATTAAGATTAAATAAAATAAAATAAAAATGTTCCCTGAAGTCAACAATCTACTCCTTTTTCTTGCTGATGTTGAGGGAGATATTGTTGTCATGACACCATAATGCCAGTTCACTTACCTCCTCCCCATAGGCTGACTTGTCATTGTTGGTTATCAGGCCTACAACCGTGGTGTCGTCAGCAAACTTGATGATGGAGATGTTGTCGTCCTCTTGTCCAGATGTGTTACAGCTGTGAATAGCGATAGGTAGGCAAATTGGAGTGAGTGGGTCCAGTGTGCATGGCACACCCTCATCACCAGCCTCTCAAAGCATGATGACAGAGGTGAACATGAGCACATCCCATCATATATTGGAACCAAAATAAACATTCAACGAAATCAAATAATACTGAGCAGAATTTAATCTCGAAAGGAAGCTTGTATAAAATTGTAACTTTGAATCGCTAAACAGCTGCTCCATACAATTAGGTTTGCATCTTTGATGTAAGGCCTTCTCTGGGAGTATACTGGCTTTTAAATGGACATTTCTTCCGCACAACTTAAATTATTTGGTGTGTTTTACTTGTTGTGCATCTCCGACAAAAATAAATCACAAGGTTGCTGCATCCATTAGTAAATTGGCTGCGTGAAAGAAGGCTGCAGCACACAGAGAAGCAGCAGGCTCTCATCATCATCTGTACCAGCGAGGCACGCGGCACACAGCCACACATTAAAGCTGCCACACACATCACAGCAATGGCTCCATTGATTGGGCGGCTGTGGCGGTGGGCGGGAGACAGACTAACTAAGGCTCAGACTGATGTGTGCCAGTATTTCGTTTTGACAGCCCCTTCATCCCCTACTGTAGTCCAGGCCCTCTTCTCCTCTCATAACTGTATGTCTATGAGATGCCCGTGAAGCATAGACTGTCTGCTTCTCTCCGTCTAATCTATCTACATCTCTCTCCATTTCTCCGTTACACTCCTTTTTCTCTTTAGTTTTCAAGTCAATGCTTTTATTTTGCACAGATAAATGCAGGCTGGTCTACTTCCAACTTTTTTGAAAACATGTAAGACCTATTACCCAGAATGGATGGGGCTTTCATGAGCACAAGAGAGAGACAAGTGGAGCCAATTAGCGGCCTGGAGCCCTGTCTACCGACGCTGGTCTGGAGACTGGAGCAGTACTGTGCGTCTGCAGGTGGGATGTCTGGAAGCTCAGCACTGTATGTGATGGTAGATGAGGAAAGGTATGGAAGAGACCTGCGATCCATTATTTCTATTTTGGAGTCCAACATGACTAGAGTTAGCGGAAATGACTGCAGGGCCCAGCGCTAAGGCCTAGGTACATTCTGCTCCTCTGGAAATCAGGTGGGATAAAATGACACGTTTTTTAAAAGCCATGTGCTTGTGGATGACTTACTGTGATTTGGGCTTCACACTTGGCTCTCTAATTGCTGATTGTGTTGGAGTTATGTTAAACACCACTAGTGTGGAGTAGCATCCTCATATCGATATAATCAATGCTCTTTGCTCTAACATAGATCTAACGTAGATGCCAGATCAAAGCACTCTTGATCATAGACCGAATTGGCAGTAAACGGATCAACAGTCAAAAAGCATTCATGCTAAAATAGTCTGGAAACTTGGAATAGAGCAAAGTAGGACATTTCTGTTGAAGCATAGTTCTTGTAAAGGTTACAGTAAGTAGCCGCAATACTCTACCACTTTTAAATGTTTCTGTGTTCCTACCATGTGTGATTCATGGTTTACTAACCGAAGCAGTTGCAGTAGCTAGTTGACACCACTGAGAGGAACGCTGTTGCACAGCATGGACAACTTTACTGACTTCTGACTCCACGGACCAACCTCCTCCTGTACGACTTTAACCTTTAACCTTTAATCCTGGTTAATTAACTTGACGATAAACAATTTGGTTTGCAGCTGTAATATTTCCCCAGACTCTGAAAAGCATGTCAATCGGCCAACAGCTTCTCAACCTTTCTCCTCTAAATCAAGTACAGCCCTCACCCTGCACGAGCCCATCACCATCTCTATGTAATCATCCCTTGATGGAGTGCATTGCCAGTTCCCTGGCCTTTTCACTCCCGATTGCGTAAATGACCATGTGGAGGACTCGTCAGGTCTGTCCCTGAGAACTAAAAGCCCTACTCTTGACCTTTGTCTTTTCTTTGTTTTTTTGTCGGAGAGCCATAAAGTCAAACGAGTGAAGAAGATGGAGGGCTTAGATTTGTTACCCCTTCCTGTGTAGTGGCACGGCTAACGCCTTAGCTAAACCCTCTTGCTGAGACTCTTAAGTGCAAGGGTGGGCGCCTATGGAAACACTTTGAGATTAATGTGGCATAGAGTTTCCAAGGACAGGAGCACTGTAATCTGACCTGAAGACAGTAAGACATGACTCTCTGAGAACTACAGCAATGTGTCTCATATTTGCTCCATCAGGACACGTTTGCTGCTTAAGAGGAGTTGTTTTTCTTTTTTTTGCAGAAACTCATAAAATAGTCAAGATCTTTAAATATTCTCCCTACCACTCGCAGCCCACTCCCATATGTAGGGCCTAGACATCCACCTGTCCCCGAACATTGCTCAAGTGTGAACTCGGTAAACAAAGAATACCTCCGAGAGACAGAGTTTTTGACATTATCATAAGCAACTGTCAAAAAAAATGTCTTTGCATGGTTAAGCAGCGAAAAGAAGTGCATGGTTTAATTAAAGACGGCCAAAAGGCACAAGACAACGAGGAAACGAGAGAAGGTAGAAAAAAAGAAGACCATCAAGAAGTGTTGGCCCAGTTGGAAGATTTACCTGTGGGCATGACGACAGCTGCCCAGCTGCCACCTTCAGACAGCCGTGGTTCGGCCGGCGTGCCCATCTGGTGGACGTGTGCTGGGTTCCTCAGGGTTCTCCAGCAGACCCTCTCTCTGGCAGCAAGGCTAATTAAAAATGGGAGAAATGAAAGCAGATTCACAGGCCTGAATCCTACTTCCTCCCTTCTGTCACCAGTCCACACTTTCCTTCTACCTCTTCCCTGTCTATCTGAGGCTGCTTGCTACTGGAACATGTGTTTGCCCCCAGGGGCTTTCTGCCAATTACTTCCTCTGTAACTTTTGTTTTTCCTTATATGTTTATTTAATTGACGTTCTGCGTTGTGTAATTCCATTAGTGCTTGGAAAGGTCAGGGTCATAGGGGAACAGCCTTTGGCAGTCTAGGATGGGAAACAGTAAGTCCTGCTTGATACACTGATGAAGGACACAAGGTTGGAAACAAAGTATAAGGATTTTGATGATGTTGAAGCTTTAAAATGTATTTAGATGTTCTTTTTGGCTTCATATTTTGGCTTTTGAAGAAGGTAGCCTATCAAATGTTGAGGGACTCTCGCAGTAATCAAAGAGAGTCTTATCACTGAGTAATATAATCGCTTGAATTTCTACAATTAGCAATGTTGCATTGTAATTGAATAAGTCATTTGCGATTCATTTATTTATGATTGCGTTGTTTTATAAGCCTTTAATTGCAGGATAATGGCAATGCCAACGTGGAAGTGGTAGGATCTATCACAGTTCTTCTCTCAACAATGGAACTACTGGGGGATGTTTTAGTCAGAATTACCAGTAAATTTTCAAGTGTTTAAATTTAAACTCATAAGTGCACTACATCAAGATCCCTGCATTTTGATTAAATAATTAATGAAGGCAATCAGATCAGCATGTGTAATGGGGTTGGCTGGCCTGGAAACTCCTTGACTGTCACTCCCCAGACAGTTATTAAAGCCTGTCCACCAGGCACCAGACAGTTATTAAAGCCTGTCCACCAGGCACCAGACAGTTATTAAAGCCTGTACACCAGGCACCAGACAGTTATTGAAGCCTGTACACCAGGCACCAGACAGTTTTATTAAATCCTGTCCAGAAGGCACCAGACAGTTGTTAAAGCCTGTCCACCAGGCACCAGACAGTTATTAAAGCCTGTCCACCAGGCACCAGACAGTTATTAAAGCCTGTCCAGCAGGCACCAGACAGTTATTAAAGCCTGTCCAGCAGGCACCAGACAGTTATTAAATCCTGTCCAGACGGCACCAGACAGTTATTAAATCCTGTCCACCAGGCACCAGACAGTTATTAAATCCTGTCCAGAAGGCACCAGACAGTTATTAAATCCTGTCCAGAAGGCACCAGACAGTTATTAAACCCTGTCCAGCAGGCACCAGACAGCTATTAAATCCTGTCCAGAAGGCACCAGACAGTTATTAAATCCTGTCCAGAAGGCACCAGACAGTTATTAAATCCTGTCCAGAAGGCACCAGACAGTTATTAAATCCTGTCCACCAGGCACCAGACAGTTATTAAAGCCTGTCCAGAAGGCACCAGACAGTTATTAAATCCTGTCCAGAAGGCAGCAGACAGTCCACACACTGCGCATCACAATATAGTCCTTAACCTCCCAACAACCACACATCCAGCCTATCTAGGGAGTTTTTCACTAGTCTTTGTGCTTCTACATCTGCATTGCTTGCCGTTTGGGGTTTTAGGCTGGGTTTCTGTGTAGCACTTTGTGACATCTGCTGATGTAAATAGGGCTTTATAAATACCTTTGATTTGATTTGATTTAGGATGGCGTTAGTGTGCCTATTCAGTACAATCATGTCACCACAATGTGTGGTGATACACTAGGTCAAGTAACAGATTTTGATACAGATGGCCCTATTCATTTCTAGGTTAGCTGTGCAGAATGTAAATTGTGAAAGTTTGGGTTTTTTCACAACCTGTGCTGTGATGTAGGCCTATGTCCATTTTTTTTACATAAGCAAATAGGCTATTCCAACAATTCTCGGCAAGTACGAAAGACAGACTTAGACTTAATGTGCTGTGTGTATAATGTTAAGCATTTTGTTTCACTGATACATACTTCTTTTCTTCACTACCTTTTCACTCCTCCAGTCTTTTTCTCTCTCATCATCCTCCTCTCTGCGGATGCCACTGATTATGACTAATTATGTTGATGGATGGTAGTGCTGAGGGCACTCAATCAGCATTTCATAATGGATTTTTCTCTCCTCTTTATCGTGGCTGAGCCGTAGCAGTAAGGGGCTCATGGAGACACCAATCCTCCCTACACTATGTACAATATAGATCCACCGATGGAGACACTCTCTCAGCACAGGCCTTGACCTATAGGAACAGGAAGTATGGGTGGAAATATCCATTTTTTGGCCCCTTTTCTCAGATCCTTACCCCGAGTCAAAGGTCATTGAATTGAATGCCCACTTCTAGATAAAAAAAAAAAAACATTTGGATAAAAAAAAAAAAGACATTTGGCTTGTGGAGTGAGGGCTTTTCATGACATCAGACTTGTGTGTACTTTAACATTCAACCAGGGATTACGTCCCTCACCCCACTCTCACTTAATTGGTTTAGATGAATATCTGGACTAACGTTGTGTTTAAGCCATGGAATTAGCAGAGAGGTGTTTATGAGTGTGTGTGTGCCAGGAATACAGAATGCTACGTTATAAACAACTCATAAATCATTCTCAGATTCTATAAGTCTATAATATTCTATCATATTATTTAGAGTATATAAAATACATATACTGTACACTGAAAGAGGGAGAGAGTGTGAGAGAAAATTGCCCAAAATTCAATATGCTCTCCAATTATAATGTGTAATAGGCTGTAAAATCCTAATATCTATTCAGCCATTTGGAAAAGGCACAAGAAATGGCCTGGCCACTTAGCCTAGTTTCTCTGCCCCCTTCCTGTAGATGACAGACTACCCTGTCTGACAAACAGAAATATATAAAACAAGTGATATTTAATCCCGCCCTCCCTTGTTAATATTTTCACACTGTTTTCAAATAGAAAGACTCAAAACACCATCACCATGTAGGGAAACCATGAAAAGTAGTGCTGAGATCTGGTGTTTGGAGGGTGTTGGAATGTAAACCCAATGGCAGTGTTCTGACACACTGAGGGGATTTCTAAACCCAATGGCAGTGTTCTGAGACACTGAGGGGATTTCTAAACCCAATGGCAGTGTTCTGACACACTGAGGGGATTTCTAAACCCAATGGCAGTGTTCTGACACACTGAGGGGATTTCTAAACCCAATGGCAGTGTTCTGATACACTGAGGGAATTTCTAAACCCAATGGCAGTGTTCTGACGCACTGAGGGGATTTCTAAACCCAATGGCAGTGTTCTGACACACTGAGGGGATTTCTAAACCCAATGGCAGTGTTCTGACACACTGAGGGGATTTCTAAACCCAATGGCAGTGTTCTGACACACTGAGGGGATTTCTAAACCCAATGGCAGTGTTCTGACACACTGAGGGGATTTCTAAACCCAAAGGCAGTGTTCTGACACACTGAGGGGATTTCTAAACCCAATGAAAGTGTTCTGATACACTGAGGGGATTTCTAAACCCAATGGCAGTGTTCTGACACACTGAGGGGATTTCTAAACCCAATGGCAGTGTTCTGACACACTGAGGGGATTTCTAAACCCAATGGCAGTGTTCTGACACACTGAGGGGATTTCTAAACCCAATGGCAGTGTTCTGATACACTGAGGGGATTTCTAAACCCAATGGAAGTGTTCTGATACACTGAGGGGATTTCTAAACCCAATGAAAGTGTTCTGACACACTGAGGGGATTTCTAAACCCAATGGAAGTGTTCTGATACACCGAGGGGATTTCTAAACCCAATGGCAGTGTTCTGATACACTGAGGGGATTTCTAAACCCAATGAAAGTGTTCTGAGCCACCAACGTGGTTCTTCAATCTGAATCATTGTGTTTTGAAAAGAGTGTTGTGAAAACCCTTGTTGGTGTTTCAGTGCATGTAAAAGGCAGCATCTCAAAAATGTTTGGGGCAGACTGTTAAATTGCGAATGGTTTCTAGCATACATATTGATTCATTATAAATATTGATTTAAAATGTTAATTAATCTTTTAAATAGGACACTGGGAACTGAATATATTTCCTAGGGTCGACTTTGGCATTAATTAGAGGCTACAGTTGCCAGGCAACTTTGTGAGATTATAAATAATCTTACAATCAAAATATGTAGAGCTATGTACAGTTGAAGTCGGAAGTTTACATACACCTTAGCCAAATACATTTAAACTTACATTTTTCACAATTCCTGACATTTAATCCTAGTAAAAAAAATCTCTGTTTTAGGTCAGTTAGGAACACCACTTTATTTAAAAATTGTGAAATGTCAGAATTGTAGAGAGAATGATTTATTACAGCTTTTTTTTCTTACATCACATTCCCAGTGGGTCAGAAGGTTACATACACTCAATTAGTATTTGGTGGCATTGCCTGTAAATTGTTTAACTTGGGTAAAACATTTCAGGTAGCTTTCCACAAGCTTCCCACAATAAGTTGGGTGAATTTTGTCCCATTCCTCCTGACAGAGCTGGTGTAACTGAGTCAGGTTTGTAGGCCTCCTTCCTCGCACACACTTTTTCAGTTCTGCCCACACATTTTCTATAGGATTGAGGTCAGGGCTTTGTGATGGCCACTCCAATACCTTGACTTTGTTGTCCTTAAGCCATTTTGCCACAACTTTGGAAGTATGATTGGGGTCATTGTCCATTTGGAAGACCCATTTGCGACCAAGCTTTAACTTCCTGACTGATGTCTTGAGATGTTGCTTCAATATATCCACATAATTTTCTTTCCTCATGATGCCATCTATTTTGTGAAGTGCACCTGTGCCTCCTGCAGCAAAGCACCCCACAACATGATGCTGCCACAACCCGTGCATCATGGTGGGGATGGTGATCTTCAGCTTGCAAGCCTCTCTCTTTTCACTTCAAATATAACAATTGTCATTATGGCCAAACAGTTCTATTTTTGTTTCATCAGACCAAAGGAAATTTCTCCAAAAAGTACGATATTTGTCCCCATATGCAGTTGCAAACCGTAGTCTGGCTTTTTTATGGCAGTTTTGGACCAGTGCTTTCTTCCTTGCTGAGCGGCCTTTCAGGTTATGTCGCAATAGGACTCGTTTTTACTGTGGCTATAGATACTTTTGTACCTGTTTCCTCCAGCATCTCTACAAGGTCCTTTGCAGTTGTTCTGGGATTGATTTGTACTTTTCGCACCAAAGTACATTCATCTCTAGAAGACTGAACACGTTCCCTTCCTGAGCATATCAGAAGACAAATGTTTAAATTAAAGGCAAAATGTGAACTTCAAACTTTGTGTTTCCGTACAGAATTCCCCCAGTCTAAGGCATAGAGGTGGAGGGAGGGCATTCATGGACATAGGTGCCCGCTAGCAAACTCTATGGTCAACTATAAAAACAGGCAAGTTTGCGGGCCACACACCTTTATTCGGGTCCTTCATGAACTCAGACGGGTGAGAGCACACCGAACGCTGAGATGAAACCCTCCAAAACAATCCAAGAAAGTATGCATCAATGAAAAACTTGAGTACCCAATGTTACCACATTGAAGAAGGAAACAGAAAATGAATTCACTTCCTAAGAACATTTGTTTTGTGTGGCATTTTGGCCTCTAAAGCTACAAGTCCAAGTAAAACAGACAAAAAAAAGGCGATTAATTTTTCACTTTTCTTGATGCACGTGTAGTTGGATGTGCACTTGGATACCTTGACCTGTTGTCCTTAAGCCTTTGTTGACTTTATTGTCATTTTCTTGGATTTCATGCACTTGTTTTGTGTGCAAATTAAAGCCTGATTTTGAGTTAATACTGCTGGCTTCAATTCCTACTAGCTACTGTTTGATGTGTAGCCCACATGCAATATGCTACACTGCCATTTTAGCCTGCTCTAGCTTTGGCCTACCACACCACATGCTATGTGCTACACTGCCATTTTAGCCTGCTCTAGCTTTGGCCTACCACACCACATGCTATATGCTACACTGCCATTTTAGCCTGCTCTAGCTTTGGCCTACCACACCACACGCTATATGCTACACTGCCATTTTAGCCTGCTCTAGCTTTGGCCTACCACACCACACGCTATATGCTACACTGCCATTTTAGCCTGCTCTAGCTTTGGCCTACCACACCACACGCTATATGCTACACTGCCATTTTAGCCTGCTCTAGCTTTGGCCTACCACACCACATGTTATTGCATCCCACTTTTGACATTCATATTGTTGTCTTGTTGTTTTTGCAGAGCTTAATCAAGTATTTTCTGTTGTCTTGTTGTTTTTGCAGAGCTTAATCAAGTATTTTCTCTTTAATATCGATATGTTTAATAATTGTAATCCTATTGCCATTTGTTAATTTCATAACATTTAATAACCTAATTATGCATTCATATACTATCATTATTGCTTGCTATTATTTGCCATTTGTCTCCCTTCAGAAAAACATACATGCTACGTTATCCACCGACTGGTCAGTCCTAACCACAGCCAGTCAAGAGCAGGATGACAGACTAATGTCAAGTTAACTGTCAATCATATCTATCACAACTGTATTGTGATTCAATTAATCTGAACAAACTTCCATGCCATGTACCATCAGAATATAAATTATATAAAGTCAGGACTAGTGCTAGTCGGAACAAGGAAACTGACATTTCCTTACTCGCTAATTGGTTGTTATACAGGTGCCACAACACGTCCAACCAGTTAGCAAGTTAGACATTTCCTGGTTCCGCCTAGCAAGTGAACGCGGCGATAGAGCCCCACAGTGGAGGTGTCATAATTACCAATTAAACCTAGTGGTCAAACAGAGAAGTGGTTCCAATCGTTTTTCCACCATTCGCTTTTCCCATAGGGGATTTTAGAAACACCTAAAGGTAACTTTTATCAGTATATTCGGGTTCTATTTACTCTGATTTAATTAGCACCAAAGTAGACATCAAGTCCCTGCAAATGCTCCTCTCCAGCGGACACCTTTGCTAACAGGTATTGTGTCAATTTAAAACTTGTACAAGACAGTTCACAGAATTGTCCATTTAAATAAATGTTGCCAATTTATTCATTACTACATTTAGCTAACATTAGATAGTTCATCCAAAGATTCTTATGTTTGCCTCAATAATGTTTTCAAGCTTTTCTGTGTTAGGGCTCCCAATCTCTGGCAAGATGTTTCACAACTCTTATGTGGTTTTACAACACACCATGTCATGTTTAAGTACACCTTAAATACACCTTAAATCTGTCCCAATACTGTCACAACCATGTGTTTTTAATACTCCAGAAAAGTTAAGGTTTTGTCTCATTTAAGATGGTGGCAGCTCAGGTGCCACTAGTTTTAGTATTTACAAAGCAATTGATCCAAACTTTTGCTCATACTCGTTTACAGCCCTATGTATTGCACTGTATGTAGGCCTTGTGATCAGATTAAGAAATGATCATCTTTGGACCACTAATTCGGTCGACACTAGCACCCCCCAGCAACATCAAACCCAATGGCATTAGCAGCTATAAGAGCAAACCCACTGTCTGCCAATCCCATCCCAGCTTGCCCCTGCAGGGCCAGAACCCGAGCTGTCCTGACGGGGAGGTTTTCATGCCTGTGGCGAGACCTCATTTTCCTCTTACATACCGTGGCTCTTTCCTCCTCTGCCAGGACTGCTGGAAAAACTAGATAAGAGAAAGAGGAGTATGAATCACAAAGGGGCTGTCTGTAAAAGAGAAGACAGTAGGGCAAACACACTGTACACTACGCTCTATTGTTCTCTCTCTCTATCCCTGCTCTTTTCTCTTCTTTTCTTCTTGGAGTAGAACAGCAATGTTTTATTTTCTAGTTCTCTCTTCCTGTAGTGTGTGCTTGTGCTCAGTGAGAAACTGAGCGAGAATAAGATGAAAGAGATTGATAGAGAGGAAGAGCCATAGGGGAGAGTGGGGTCATTTGAGCCGCCCTAGTTTTAGGAAACCATACACAAAAATGAATAATTTGACCAAATATGTAGGAAGAGGTCATCATTTTATGGAGTCTGTGATGGAAGAAACCACTTGGAAAAAGTGGCAAGTTACAGTAGGTCCAAAAAGTCAAAGGAATTTGTGTCAAACTCATTTCATGGATGGCAGAGTTTCTGCGGGTGTTCCTTCCACCGTTGTACTTGATTGATGAATTAAGGTCACTATTTAGTAAGGAACCCCGCTCACCTGGTTGTCTAGGTCTTCATTGAAATAAACCTGCAGACACTCGGCCCTCCCTGGAATGAGTTTGACACCCGTAGAGAATTCATGATGCTTGTATCTAAACCAAAGTAGATCATTTTAATAAGATTGTTCTATACATCAGTTGGGGTCTCTGTAAGCTTCAATATGAGGTCCTTAACCTTGCATGAAAGTGCATCCTTGCAGCTGTCTGGGCTTATATAGTCAAAATGTTTGCATTTTGTAAGTTGAACAAATGGCCATGGGGTAAGTTGAACAAATGGCCATGGGGTAAGTTGAACAAATGGCCATGGGGTAAGTTGAACAAATGGCCATGGGGTAAGTTGAACCAATGGCCATGGGGTAAGTTGAGCCAATGGCCATGGGGTAAGTTGAACAAATGGCCATGGGGTAAGTTGAACAAATGGCCATGGGGTAAGTTGAACAAATGGCCATGGGGTAAGTTGAACAAATGGCCATGGGATAAGTTGAACAAATGGCCATGGGGTAAGTTGAACAAATGGCCATGAAATATGCTTAAAACTATCAAAAGACAGAAAGGCAATTGGGATTGTTTTGAATTCTGTTTGTGAAATAAAGGTAGACATGGTTTTTAAAAAACGTTGTAATATTTCATTCAGTACAGAAATTTGTAGGCAGCTTAACTTAGTCTGAAATCCTGAAATTATTGGTTTTAACATTGTTAGAAAGAATATTATGTTTCCTTTGACAGAGTGATGCTGAATGTAACAAATTGCTCAACTTACCCCAGTCTCCCCTACACACTGACATAATGTATAGTACTTACCCCACTCTCCCCTACACACTGACATAATGTATAGTACTTACCCCACTCTCCCCTACACACTGACATAATGTATAGTCCTTACCCCACTCTCCCCTACACACTGACATAATGTATAGTACTTACCCCACTCTCCCCTACACACTGACATAATGTATAGTACTTACCCCACTCCCCCTACACACTGACATAATGTATAGTACTTACCCCACTCTCCCCTACACACTGACATAATGTATAGTGCTTACCCCACTCTCCCCTACACACTGACATAATGTATAGTACTTACCCCACTCCCCCCTACACACTGACATAATGTATAGTACTTACCCCACTCTCCCCTACACACTGACATAATGTATAGTGCTTACCCCACTCTCCCCTACACACTGACATAATGTATAGTACTTACCCCACTCCCCCCTACACACTGACATAATGTATAGTACTTACCCCACTCTCCCCTACACACTGACATAATGTATAGTACTTACCCCACTCTCCCCTACACACTGACATAATGTATAGTACTTACCCCACTCCGCCCTACACACTGACATAATGTATAGTACTTACCCCACTCCCCCCTACACACTGACATAATGTATAGTACTTACCCCACTCTCCCCTACACACTGACATAATGTATAGTACTTACCCCACTCCCCCCTACACACTGACATAATGTATAGTACTTACCCCACTCCCCCCTACACACTGACATAATGTATAGTACTTACCCCACTCTCCCCTACACACTGACATAATGTATAGTACTTACCCCACTCCCCCCTACACACTGACATAATGTATAGTACTTACCCCACTCTCCCCTACACACTGACATAATGTATAGTACTTACCCCACTCTCCCCTACACACTGACATAATGTATAGTACTTACCCCACTCCCCCCTACACACTGACATAATGTATAGTACTTACCCCACTCTCCCCTACACACTGACATAATGTATAGTACTTACCCCACTCTCCCCTACACACTGACATAATGTATAGTACTTACCCCACTCTCCCCTACACACTGACATAATGTATAGTACTTACCCCACTCTCCCCTACACACTGACATAATGTATAGTACTTACCCCACTCTCCCCTACACACTGACATAATGTATAGTACTTACCCCACTACAAAGAGAAAGGAACAGAAAGAGAGAGGGGAAGGAGATGGCTAAAGAGAGAAAGGATGCATGGAGTGTGTCAGTGTTGTAGAGCAGTGGGACCAAGCTGTTTGTAGCTGCAGCTTTTTCAATAAACCTGTCAGAGGCAGACTTCTCTTCATTGCCTGGCCACTCGCTGAGTAGACTGACAATACCTGTCAATTCTACCCCACCTCGTGCCAGCAACAATAACATTTCTGCCTTCTCTCACCGCACATTAAAAAGAGAAGAAGGCATCTTCCCTCCCCCTTGCTGGGTGAGCCATGCAAAGTTTACTGTAGTCATCACCTTTGTTTTTGACTCAAGTTTTCTTAATTCAAAGAGATGTTTTGCCATTTGACTTGAGCAGATACAGTGGGACGTCCCAGTAGCACAGAGTTTTTTTAACCGGTGGTTTTTTATTATTATGAAACTGCATTTAAGAATTAGAGGTCAGAGATTTTTTTTGACAATGTTAGAATCAGTATTTTGATCTAAAAACAGATTAAACCATATATTTTCTCGATACCCAAAATGGAAGTGTGTTGTATGGTATTCTATCTATGCTCATTTGATCATGGCACAACAATAGCCTACTGTGATTATATATACATACCAGGGTTTCCGTTAGCCGGTAATAGCCGGCTTTTACCCCAACCAAAACAGAAAAGCTGATAAATCAAATTGGCACCGACCAACTGCCAGCAGAATATTAAAAAATCCCACTGTGAAATAATGATATTTTGCCTAAATACCAGTTGATGAAAATACATTTGACCAATCATACTTGTTCATCTATGGGTTAATTTGCATAATTTTGTGGAATGAAATTGGCACAGCATACAGATACAGAGCCTTTAAGCAGAAAATATGCCTTGTGCGCATTGCTGCGCTGGTAATGTTAAGAAATAATAGTTTATCAACATTTTAAGCTAAACTTTCTCAGCTGTTACATCAGATTCATTGCTTTTTTAAGTTTCTGTTTTTATATAGCCTAGGCCTTCTGGTTGTATGTATTTGGGATCTATTGTCCCACAACTCTCCCAGAGTCTGCTTGGGCTATTTTTTTCTCGACAAGCTGAATAGAATAAGTACAGTTTTCTACTATGGGGGACAGTAGATTGACATGAACTCATAGACAGCGTGTCAATAAGGTGCTAAGCCTTCCACAAGTAAACTGAATTAAATTGCCATAATTATGTAGCCTAATTAGCCTACTCCTAATTATACAGAAATGAATCCAATCATTCAGAATAGGCTACTAAAGCATGATTTGGCCACAGAGGATCATTAGCTTCCCTAGGCTTAAACATTTTTTAGTTGTGGATTGATTTAAATCACATTGCCTACAGTTGAAAGGAAAGGCAGCATGTGCTGTAAATACCAAATAGATTAATGTTGAGTTGCAACTGTCTGTGTAGGTAGACAGGCCCAGCGAGGCATTTTGCAATATTTCAACATTCAATTGCGGGAAAATATAGTTTGGAAGGAAATTGCTGTACAGAGATGACAACGGAAACACTACTAATCTATCTTTTAGTTATCAAGATTTTCAACTTAATTGTGCAAACAACAGTAAGGCTATAGCCTATCTTATTAACAACAGGGGAGAGCATTGGCCATATCCCTGGTGAGTGTGCACTGCACATATTCACTCTTTATCATTGTTTATTTAAAAACAAAATGTTTTGACCTTTATTTAAGTAGGCAAGTCATTTAAGAACCAATTCTTATTTACAATCACAGCTTCCCGGGGAACTGGGTCAACTGCTTCCTGGGTCAACTGCTTTGTTCAGGGGCAGAATGACAGATTTTTAATTTGTCAGCTAAGGGATTCGAACCAGCAAGCTTTCGGTTACTGACACAACGCTCACAACGCTTTAGCTCTCCTCCGGTATAGATGGACGTCATATAATATTTGTTTCTCCCCTTCTCGTAGGCCTATTATATGGACAATATTGTTTTATTGATCTGTTTGTCAGTGTCAGTCAGCAGAGTAGGCTACTCTGTAAATTGTCGTGTTGAAAATATTCTGCTAATGTCGCCAGTCATATAAAGTGTAGTAGAATTGCATGAAATGTGTTGTTCCCATGCAAAGAAAGAAGAAATAAATCTGATATAGCCTTAAGCCCAGGCCTCTACACTATACCCGCTCAGCCAGGCCTCTACACTATACCCACTCAGCCAGACCTCTACACTATACCCACTCAGCCAGGCCTCTACACTATACCCGCTCAGCCAGGCCTCTACACTATACCCGCTCAGCCAGGCCTCTACACTATACCCACTCAGCCAGACCTCTACACTATACCCACTCAGCCAGGCCTCTACACTATACCTGCTCAGCCAGACCTCTACACTATACCCGCTCAGCCAGGCCTCTACACTATACTCACTCAGCCAGGCCTCTACACTATACCTGCTCAGCCAGACCTCTACACTATACCCGCTCAGCCAGGCCTCTACACTATACCCACTCAGCCAGACCTCTACACTATA
This sequence comes from Oncorhynchus kisutch, assembly GCF_002021735.2. Lineage (NCBI taxonomy): Eukaryota > Metazoa > Chordata > Actinopteri > Salmoniformes > Salmonidae > Oncorhynchus > Oncorhynchus kisutch. Next base: position 46,949,462 of record NC_034180.2, on the reverse strand, counting down.
CCCGCTCAGCCAGGCCTCTACACTATACCCACTCAGCCAGACCTCTACACTATACCCGCTCAGCCAGGCCTCTACACTATACCCACTCAGCCAGGCCTCTACACTATACCTGCTCAGCCAGACCTCTACACTATACCCGCTCAGCCAGGCCTCTACACTATACCCACTCTGCCAGACCTCTACACTATACCCACTCAGCCAGGCCTCTACACTATACCTGCTCAGCCAGACCTCTACACTATACCCGCTCAGCCAGGCCTCTACACTATACCCACTCAGCCAGACCTCTATACTATACCCACTCAGCAAGGCCTCTACACTATACCTGCTCAGCCAGACCTCTACACTATACCCACTCAGCCAGGCCTCTACACTATACCCGATCAGCCAGGCCTCTACACTATACCCGCTCAGCCAGGCCTCTACACTATACCCGCTCAGCCAGGCCTCTACACTATACCCGCTCAGCCAGGCCTCTACACTATACCTGCTCAGCCAGACCTCTACACTATACCCGCTCAGCCAGGCCTCTACACTATACCCGCTCAGCCAGGCCTCTACACTATACCTGCTCAGCCAGACCTCTACACTATACCCACTCAGCCAGGCCTCTACACTATACCCGCTCAGCCAGGCCTCTACACTATACCCGCTCAGCCAGGCCTCTACACTATACCTGCTCAGCCAGACCTCTACACTATACCCGCTCAGCCAGGCCTCTACACTATACCCACTCAGCCAGACCTCTACACTATACCCACTCAGCCAGGCCTCTACACTATACCTGCTCAGCCAGACCTCTACACTATACCCACTCAGCCAGGCCTCTACACTATACCTGCTCAGCCAGACCTCTACACTATACCCACTCAGCCAGGCCTCTACACTATACCCGCTCAGCCAGACCTCTACGCTATAGCCACTCAGCCAGACCTCTACACTATACCCACTCAGCCAGACCTCTACACTATACCCGCTCAGCCATGCATTGAACAGTATTTTTTTGCGAACAGTGATTGAGTTATATTATTAGCCTAAATTACAACTATCCAATCTACTGATCACATTATTAATAGTGGAGGCTGTAAATGCTATGATGCTTGGAATGCTTTATTATTCAAGTGGATTTTTATGATGAAAATGTGCTTCCCCAAACTTGGTACTCATGCTCCGCCTATGCATAGCCTAGTGATTTTGCTGTTCGTTACTCGTCTTGTTGGCTGAGGAAAAGTCAATGTGGACCGTTATTCTAACATCTTCAATGTGCGCAGCAACGACACGCATCATTGCATCCTCGATTTACATGATCCGTTAATATTAATTACCATAATCTTAATGTGATTTCTGTCATTCTGAGCACCGTGGGTGGACGCCCTAATCAGGTGGTGCATCCCAATGCATATGGGTCCGGAAAACTTCTCAAATGTCCGGTAAATTAAAATGCTGCAGGTTAAATGTACGGCGCCACATTTTCATAACGTAAATCCTGATACACACGTAGAATTGTACAGAACCAGCTCATTTCACGCTTTCTCAAGGCTCCTCGAGAGAGTTATTGTTATCATGCTCGGATTGTTCTACAGCTGCACCATCGAGAGCATCTTGACTGGCTGCATCACCGCTTGTTATGGCAACTGCTTGGCACCCGACCGCAAGACGCTACAGAGGGTAGTGCGTACGGCCCAGTGCTACACTGGGGCCGAGCTCCCTGCCATCCAGGACCTTTATACCAGGTGGTGTCAGAGGAAGGCCCTCAATTACCCCTGCACATCAACTCGGTAATGGTACCCCTTGTATATAGCCAAGTTATCATTACTCTGTACTGGTATCCCTTTTATATAGCCAAGTTATCATTACTCTGTACTGGTATCCCTTGTATATAGATAGCCAAGTTATCATTACTCTGTACTGGTATCCCTTGTATATAGCCAAGTTATCATTACTCTGTACTGGTACCCCTTGTATATAGCCACGTCCTGAATGTCACATCCAAAGTTGTTTATTGCTGTAAAGAAACTGTTTTCCCAGGAATGAAGGAGGGAGAATTTCTACATTTGGTGTCCTCGAAAAGAAATGTCCCCGCCATCTTGCATAGTGTCAGATTTGAAAAGAGCAGGCAAGCACACTGCCAGATTTTCCCATTCTGTGCCGGGCTGATAAGCGATGACATAGTTCCTCCATGTGGGTCATAGACTTGGAGCAGTTCTATCGTCTTTTGTAATTACATCTGGTTCAGTGTTCTTCCTTCCCTCTTGCCTTCCTTCCAAATTGGAAGTGAATTTGTGGCTGTGTGTTTGTGTGTATACACACCCATGTTCCTTTCATTGAGCTTGTCCACTACCCTAAAGCATATTGATGCTTGGAGAAAAACCCTCTCCGTGGTTGGACGAAAACACTTTCAGAGATGAGGACAATCATGTCTGCAGAATTTTCACCCCGTTGAGGTAAAGAGATGTTTTTCCAATACTACACTCGGACATCCAGCTCAGACCTAGTACAACAGCTTGGAGAGACCTTGGGGTTTTGCTGTTACACTGACAGAACACAAGTGGACCTGGAGATTGATTCATATCATTATGATGGGCTGCATAAGCACAGTGTTTGTAATTGGAGTAGAATAACTCTTCAGAAGACTTTTGAGTACGGAACAATCAAAACAACACAATGAAATAATACATATAGCTTATCAAGTAATGACGGTTATTGACTCATTCAGCAACCACCTCAGATTGTTTGGCGCTGAAGCGTTAGACCCTAGATCTCCCATGACATTTCAAACGGCGGCATTCATCCACAACATACTTGTACCGTACAAACCTTCCCTAGTCCTACATTTGTCAACGTAAAACCATCATCTCCCTTCTATTCTATTTCAGGCACTTTTAACAAAAGTGTCATTGTGGGAGTAAAAAAAATGAACGTGATGATGGCGAGGCAATCGGAACTGTATTGACAACTAAGCCGTTGCCCATCAATCCCCCTATCCGGTTGAGATAAAAGGCTCAGCCCTTCTCCCCTCCTGCTGTGCCTCCTGCTAGGCTTGACCACTGGGCTGATGGAGACAGCACACTGGACTCCATTTGTCCTCTCTGGGCATTTGGCTTCATCACAATGACTATCATTAATTTGGCCAGCTTGGCTGAGCTGATGTTGAGGAGGTCATGGTTGGTTGGTTGGTTTATTGGTTGGTTGGTTGTGCGCTAGCTGGGTGATGAGTTCACCGCTGACCCTTATCGGAGAGAGCCGCTGTCCACTTCTCACAACAGAAGAACAACTGGTTTATTTGTTAGAGGCCAGTGTAGAGCCCAAACAAATCTGTTTACTCTTTTGACTGATTCCATTTTGTTTTTCCAGGTTTGTGTTTTTCTGTGGTTTTTGGACTGTGGTTACCTTTTAATTCACCAGCAAGAGACTGTTGTCTGGTTAGCAATTTTTCTGTAATGCTCATGCCATTGCAGAGTTTGCAAATCAAATGGCCACTGGATTGATGCAAATAATCATATAATTCTGCCAGGTAGCCATTTTGTAGTTAACATTTAATTGGGAAGGTTTTTGTGAAAGCCTTTCCATCTACCAGAAGAAGGTTATCATTAGCGTCATTGCTAACGGCTACACAAAGTGTAGACACACACACACACAAACACAGACGAGCATTCCTGTGCCGTTGCAGGAAAATACGAATCATTATGAGTTTGTTCATGTCTTATGATTAATCTTGTGAAATAATGCGTTTTCTAATAAGTTCCAAACATTTAGTTGATTTCCTACTAATAAGTTCCAAACATTTAGTTGATTTCCTACTAATAAGTTCCAAACATTTAGTTGATTTCCTACTAATAAGTTCCAAACATTTAGTTGATTTCCTACTAATAAGTTCCAAACATTTAGTTGATTTCCTACTAATAAGTTCCAAACATTTAGTTGATTTCCTACTAATAAGTTCCAAACATTTAGTTGATTTCCTACTAATAAGTTCCAAACATTTAGTTGATTTCCTACTAATAAGTTCCAAACATTTAGTTGATTTCCTACTAATAAGTTCCAAACATTTAGTTGATTTCCTACTAATAAGTTCCAAACATTTAGTTGATTTCCTACTAATAAGTTCCAAACATTTAGTTGATTTCCTACTAATAAGTTCCAAACATTTAGTTGATTTCCTACTAATAAGTTCCAAACATTTAGTTGATTTCCTACTAATAAGTTCAATAAATGTTTGAATATTGTTGAATTCCGTTTTAATGTCTGGAATCCATGATTCCGTCCCCATTCTCTGAAACACAGGTTTTACAGGGCCCTACCAGTGGGTTCACGCCAGGGAGTCCACTCCCTCTATCCTTTGTTTCTAGTCAGATTGTTCAAGGTGTTGTACATGTGTCCTATTGTCATCACATTGACTGGCATTGGGCTGGGAATTACACACACATTGGCTGTGACCAGAGTCTATGGTTCAGGCTGTGACATGGCAGCTTTTCTCTTTCTCCTCGTGCCCTCTTCAGTCCTACAACTAGAGATTTTACTGCCACCATCACTAATTGGTGCGAGGGGAACAGAGGATCCATCTCCAAGTCCCACTTGACTCTCTTTTTACCACTGTTTTTATCTTTTCCCCTCACCTAGTCTTAAATAGGAATAATGGACCCAAATAGCCCTGTGTGGAATAATGGACCCAAATAGCCCTGTGTGGAATAATGGACCCAAATAGCCCTGTGTGGAATAATGGACCCAAATAGCCCTGTGTGGAATAATGGACCCAAATAGCCCTGTGTGGAATAATGGACCCAAATAGCCCTGTGTGGAATAATGGACCCAAATAGCCCTGTGTGGAATAATAGACCCAAATAGCCCTGTGTGTGTGAATAGTGACTGCTCACTCACAGAGCCTTTCAGTCAGTCAGTCTACTGCACAGAGATAGATCTCTCTCCCTTTGTCTACCTTTCTCACTCTCTCCTTCTCTCTCTCCCTCTCTCTCCCTTTGTCCACCTTTCTCTCTCCCTCTCTCTCCCTTTGTCCACCTTTCTCTCTCCCTCTCTCTCCCTTTGTCTACCTTTCTCTCTCTCTCTCTCTCTTTGTCCACCTCTCTCTCTCTCTCTCTCTCTCTCTCTCTCTCCTCTCTCTCAGGTTCTGCTGTTGTGCAGTGGTTGCACAGCCTTTCCTCTACAGGGAGCCAGGTTTTCCTGTGTCTTCCCTTCTCAATGGCAAGGCTGTGCTCACTCAGCCTGTACTTTGTCAAGGTTTTTCTAAGGTTTTGATCAGTAACCATGGTCAAATAGTTAGCCACGGTTTACTGTTGATTTAGGGCCAGATAGCACTGCATTGTGCTTTGTGTCTGTGTTTCCCAATAAGCAATGTAGTTTTGTTTTGACTGTGTTGTAATTTGGTTTATCCTGATTGATTGGATGTTCTGGTCCTGAGGCTTCAGTGTGTTAGTAGAACAGGTTTGAAAACTCAGGACCAGCTGGATGAAGGGACTCTTTTCTTTGCTCAGCTCTGGGCATTGCAGGGCTATGGTAGTGATATCGCTGTATTTGAGATGTTTCCAAAACTTAATGGCTATTTTTTGAATTTGTATAATTAGTGGATATTGGCCTAATTGTGCCCTGCATGCATTGTTTGTAGTTTTCCTCTGGACATGTAGGAGAATATTACAGAACTCTGCATGCAGGGTTTCAATGGGGTGATTGTCCCATTTGATGAAATCTTGTTTTGCAAGTGGACACCACACCTCGCTGCCATAAAGTACAATTGGTTCAATAACATATTCAAATAGTTTTAGCCAAATTTTAATAGGTATTTCAATTTGAATTAGCAGTAACAGTAACAACAATAACCAAGGGTCAAAATAACCATACAATAGCAATAAGCATACAGGACATGTGCAGGTTGGTTGGTCTGTCAGACACTGTCTCTCATCTTATGGCAGGCAGGAATGTGGTGTGCTGCCAAACCACAGCTCTCTGCATCCTCCCCCAACAGGACGGATAGCCTATTCTCATCAGAGAGGTCTTTGAAACCTTGAATAAGGGTTTGAAATTTGGGGTAATGATACTCTCTAATTGTTTTAAATGTTGGACATTTTGTCAGGAAATCAAATCAAAGTTTATTTGTCACACTGAATACAACAGGTGTAGACCTTACAGTGAAATGCTTACTTAAAGGCTCTAACCAACAGTGCAAAAAAGGTATTAGGTGAACAATAGGTAAGTAGAGAAATAAAACAACAGTAAAAAGACAGGCTATATACAGTAGCGAGGCTATAAAAGTAGTGAGGCTACATACAGACACCGGTTAGTCAGGCTGATTGAGGTAGTATGTACATGTAGGTATAGTTAAAGTGACTATGCATATGATATGATGAACAGAGAGTAGCAGAAGCGTAAAAGAGTCGTTGGCGGGTGGTGGGACACAATGCAGATAACCTGGTTAGCCAATGTGTGGGAGCACTGGTTGGTCGGGCCAATTTAGGTAGTATGTACATGAATGTATAGTTAAATTGACTATGCATATATAATAAACAGAGAGTAGCAGCAGCGTAAAAAGAGGGGTTGGGGGGTGCACACAATGCAAATAGTCCAAACAGTGCTTTGTGTCTGTGTTTCCCAATAAGCAATGTAGTTTTGTTTTGACTGTGTTGTAATTTGGTTTATCCTGATTGATTGGATGTTCTGGTCCTGAGGCTTCAGTGTGTTAGTAGAACATGTTTGAAAACTCAGGACCAGCTGGATGAAGGGACTCTTTTCTTTGCTCAGCTCTGGGCATTGCAGGGCTATGGTAGTGATATCGCTGTATTTGAGATGTTTCCAAAACTTAATGGCTATTTTTTGAATTTGTATAATTACCTGTTCAGGAGTCTTATGGCTTGGGGATAAAACTGTTGAGAAGCCGTTTTGTCCTAGACTTGGCACTCCGGCACCGCTTTCCATGCGGTAGTAGAGAAAACAGTCTATGACAGGGGTGACTGGGGTCTTTGACAATTTTTAGGGCCTTCCTCTGACACCGCCTGGTGTAGATGTCCTGGATTGCAGGCAGCTTAGCCCCAGTGATGTTTTGGGCTGTACGCACTACCCTCTGTAGTGCCTTGCGGTCAGAGGCCGAGCAATTGTCGTACCAGGCAGTGATACAACCAGTTCTCGATGGTGCAGCTGTAGAACCTTTTGAGGATCTGAGGTCCCATGCCAAATATTTTTACTTTCCTGAGGGGGAATAGGCTTTGTCGTGCCCTCTTCACGACTGTCTTGGTGTGTTTGGATCATTCTAGTTTATTGTTGATGTGGACACCAAGGAACTTGGTGCTCTCAACCTGCTCCACTACAGCCACGTCTATGAGAATGGGGGCGTGTTCGGTCGTCCTTTTCCTGTAGTCCACAATCACCTCCTTAGTCTTGGTTACGTTGAGGGATGGGTTGTTATTCTGGCACCACCCGGCCAGGGTGTTGTCGGTGATCAGGCCTACCACTGTTGTGTCGTCTGCAAACTTAATGATGGTGTTGGACTCGTGCCTGGCCATGCAGTCGTGGGTGAACAGGGAGTACAGGAGAGAACTGAACACGCACCCCTGGGGAGCTCCAGTGTTGAGGATCAGCGTGGCAGATGTGTTGCTACCTACCCTCACCACCTGGGGCGGCCCGTCAGGAAGTCCAGCATCCAGTTGCAGAGGGAGGTGTTAAGTCCCAGGATTGTTAGCTTAGTGATGAGCTTTGAGGGCACTATGGTGTTGAACGCTGAGCTGCAGACAATGAACAGCATTCTCAAATAAGTGTTTGCTTTAGTCTAGGTGGGAAAGGGCAGTGTGGAGTGCAATAGAGATTGCATCAGCTGTGGATCTGTTGGGGCGGTATGCAAATTGGAGGGGGTTTAGGGTTTCTGGAATAATGGTGTTGATGTGAGCCATTACCCACCTTTCAAAGCACTTCATGGCTACGGACGTGAGTGCTACGGGTCTGTAGTCATTTAGGCAGGTTGCCATTGTGTTCTTGGGCGCAGGGACTATGGTGGTCTGCTTGAAACATGTTGGTATGCAGCTCTGTTTCAGGTCCTGCTGTTTTGCAGTGGTTGCACAGCCTTTCCTCTACAGGGAGCCAGGTTTTCTTGTGTCTACCCTTCTCAATTGCAAAGCTGTGCTCACTGAGCCATTATTTTGTCAAGGTTTTTCTAAGGTTTTGGTCAGTAACCATGGTCAAATATTTAGCCACGGTGTACTGTCGATTTAGGGCCAGATAAGCACTGCATTTTGCTTTGTGCTTGTGTTTCCCAATAAGCAATGTAGTTTTGTTTTGACTGTGTTGTCATTTTGGGTTATTCTGATTGACTAGATGTTCTGGTCCTGAGGCTTCAGTGAGTGTTTATTATTAGTGGATATTGGCCTAATTATGTCCTGCATGCATTGTTTGTAGTTTTGTAGGATAATCTTACAGAACTCTGCATGCAGGGTTTCAGTGGGGTGTTTGTCCCATTTTGTGAAATCTTGTTTTGCAAGTGGACCCCACACCTCGCTGCCATAAAGTGCAATTGGTTCAATGACACATTCAATTAGTTTCAGCCAAATTTGAATAGGTATTTCAATTTGAAATAGCTTTATAACGGCGTCGAATGCCCTGCGTGCTTTCAGCAGCCAATTAACCTCTGAATTGTGGAGACACCAGGGGCTGAGGAGTTTTCTAGAACAGTGGCCAATTCGTTGATGTAAATATTGAAGAGTGCAGGGTTCAGATTGTAACCCTGGCAAAGGCTCCGCCCCTGGTTAAAGAATTCTGTTCTTTTATTGCCAATTTTAATGCTGCACGTATTGCCAGTATACATTGATTTAATGATGTCATATGTTTTACCCCCTACACCACTTTCATTAACTTTGTGCAACAGTCCTGTATGCCAAATGGAATCAAATGCTTTTTGGAAGTCGATAAAGAATGCGTTATATTTTGGTATTATTTTGGAGGACATGTTTATCTATCAGGGTGTGTATGGTGTAAATATGATCAGTCGTGCGATGTTTTTTTATCAATCAAATGTGTCTTTTACTCAAGACATTGTGCTTATTTAAGGAAGTTTAGAACTCTTGCATTTATAATACTACAGAAAACCTTCTCCAGGTCACAGTTTACTCAAATGCAACTGTAATTGTTAGGGTCAAATTTGTCTCTGTTCTAAAAAAAGAGTCCTAGATTCCAGATGTCAGGGAAATAACCTACACTCAGGATCAAATTAAACAGTTTTAATATAGCCAATTGACATTTTGCACTAGTGAGTTTGAGCATCTCATTTAGGATGCCATCAGGTCCGCATGCTTTTTTACATTTGAGGGCCTGAAGTTTCTTATAGAGCTCCTAGTCAGTAATTGGGGAGTCCAGTGGATTTTGATTGTCCTTTATAGCTTTTCCTAATCCATTCAACTTCTCATGAATTTCGCATTGTTCTGCATTAGCTTCAATTTGAACGGTGTTCTCTCTCTCTCTCTCTCTCTCTCTATTTCTCTCTCTCTCCTCTCTCTCTCCTCTCTCTCCTCTCTCTCTATTTCTCTCTATCCTCTCTCTCTCTCTCTCTCGCTCGCTCTCTCTCTGTCTACATTTCTGTCTCTCTCTCTCTCTCTCTTTGTCTACATTTCTTTCTCTCTCTCTCTCTGTCTACATTTCTGTCTCTCTCTCTTCTCTCTCTCTCGCTCGCTCTCTCTCTGTCTACATTTCTGTCTCCTCTCTCTCTCTCTTTGTCTACATTTCTTTCTCTCTCTCTCTCTCTCTCTCTTTCTCTCTCTCTCTCTCTCTCTCTTTCTCTCTCTCTCTCTCTCTCTCTTTGTCTACCTTTGTCTCTCTCTCTCTCTCTCTCTCTCTCTCTCTCTCTCTCTCTCTCTCTCTTCTCTCTCTCTCTCTTCCTCTTTCTTCTATTCCTGGCTTCCCCACCTTGTTACCCTTTTATTTAAATTAGTCTTCCTTTCTCTCTATCACTCTTTCTCCCTTCCTCTCTGTTTCTCTCTCTCCCCCCATCTCTCTCTCTCTCTGCCCTCCCTTACTCCCTCCCTCCCTCACTGTGTATGCATGACTGCTCTGTAGCCAGTTCTATACAGGCCAGTCTTTTTGATCTGTGGGCCAGAACACAGGATGAGAGTGATCCGCTGGCACAACAAAAACATCCCATTACAGACTTGGGCACAGTCCTGCCGGCCAGGGTCTTAGGGGGCTGCTGACGGATGATTCTGCCGCGGAGACTGCCTAACTCTCTCTCACACACACACACACATACACATACACATACACACACACACACACACACACACACACACACACACACACACACACACACACACACACACACACACACACACACACACACACACACACACACAGTACAGTGGGGCAAAAAAGTATTTAGTCAGCCACCAATTGTGCAAGTTCTCCCACTTAAAAAGATGAGAGAGGCCTGTAATTTTCATCATATGTACACTTCAACCATGACAGACAAAATGCATTTCAAAATTCATTTTTAATTAATTGATTTGCAAATTATGGTGGAAAATAGGTATTTGGTCAATAACAAAAGTTTTATATCAATACTTTGTTGTAAACCCTTTGTTGGCAATGACAGAGGTCAAACATTTTCTGTAGGTCTTCACAAGGTTTTCACACACTGTTGCTGGTATTTTGGCCCATTCCTCCATGCAGATCTCCTCTAGAGCAGTGATGTTTTGGGGCTGTTGCTGGGCAACACAGACTTTCAACTCCCTCCAAAGATTTTCTATGGGGTTGAGATCTGGAGACTGGCTAGGCCACTCCAGGACCTTGAAATGCTTCTTACGAAGCCACTCCTTCATTACCCGGGCGGTGTGTTTGGGATCATTGTCATGCTGAAAGGTCACGTTTCATCTTCAAGGCCCTTGCTGATGGAAAGAGGTTTTCACTCAAAATCTCACAATACATGGCCCCATTCATACTTTCCTTTACACGGATCAGTCGTCCTGGTCCCTTTGCAGAAAAACAGACCCAAAGCATGATGTTTCCACCCCCATGCTTCACAGTAGGTATGGTGTTCTTTGGAAGCAACTCAGCATTCATTGTCTCCAAACACGACGAGTTGGGTTTTTACCAAAAAGTTCTATTTTGGTTTCATCTGACCATATGACATTCTCCCAATCTTCTTCTGGATCATCCAAATGCTCTCTAGCAAACTTCAGATGGGCCTGGACATGTACTGGCTTAAGCAGGGGGACACGTCTGGCACTGCAGGATTTGAGTCCCTGGCGGCGTAGTGTGTTACTGATGGTAGGCTTTGTTACTTTGGTCTCAGCTCTCTGCAGGTCATTCACTAGGTCCCCCCGTGTGGTTCTGGGATTTTTGCTCACCGTTCTTGTGATCATTTTGACCCCACGGGGTTAGATCTTGCATGGAGCCCCAGATCGAGGGAGATTATCAGTGGTCTTGTATGTCTTCCATTTCCTAATAATTGCTCCCACAGTTGATTTCTTCAAACCAAGCTGCTTACCTATTGCAGATTCAGTCTTCCCAGCCTGGTGCAGGTCTACAATTTGGTTTCTGGTGTCCTTTGACAGCTCTTTGGTTTGGCCATAGTGTAGTTTGGAGTGTGACTGTTTGAGGTTGTGGACAGGTGTCTTTTATACTGATAACAAGTTCAAACAGGTGCCATTAATACAGGTAACGAGTGGAGGACAGAGGAGCCTCTTAAAGAAGAAGTTACAGGTCTGTGAGAGCCAGAAATCTTGCTTGTTTGTAGGTACCAAATACTTATTTTCCACCATAATTTGCAAATAAATTCATTAAAAATCCTACAATGTGATTTTCTGGATTTTTTTCCCTCATTTTGTCTGTCATAGTTGAAGTGTACCTATGATGAAAATTACAGGCCTCTCTCATCTTTTTAAGCGGGAGAACTTGCACAATTGGTGGCTGACTAAATACTCTTTTGCCCCACTGTACATGCCAAAACCTGGATACTTTTCTCCTCCCTAAACAATTGCATGTTGAAGTTCCGTGTCATGAGTCTTGCCCTGGAGGCAGAACTGAGCAATTTCCCCCTAGATAGGCCAGCTCCAAAGTCTATATTGTAAAAATTGTTTTAGTCTTAATTTAAGGTTAGGGTTAGCTACATTTTATGATATTGGTTTATCAGTAGCCTATGTTCCTGGGCATATATCTTGTCTATGCATCTTACAGTACATGCACACATACACACGTCCGCTCCCTAGGAGCGCACATACACACACACACACACACACACACACACACACACACACACACACACACACACACACAGTGTGATGGATAGTCCCTTTCCATTTTAAACAGTTAGAATGCATGCTGCCCTGGGGGCCCTTATGTGTGGAAGTACTTTGAAGTGTCCACATTTAATTCATCTCTAAGATGAATGAGTGGGAGCCAGAGCAGTTGCCTGCAAGCAACCCGTCCGAGACGCAAGTAGAAACAAATGTAGCAGCAAAGCCAGATACCCGTCTCTGTTGGGTTTTACTCCCAGCAGACCAGGGCAGATAACGATTCATTCCATCAATCAAGGTCTTTATTGTTCCAGATTAGGGCAGAATGCTGATTAGGCTCTCAAGTTGTTGATTACAGTTAGTCCTGCTATGGGGACTGTCTACCTGCTTAAGCTTACTACAAGCTCTATGCAGATACAAGATTTGGAGTGTTGCAATGTCGTTTTTTTGGTCACAAAAGTAGTAGCTCCATGTAATTTTTGGTCACAAAAGTAGTGGATCCTTGTAATACCCTCCAGCAGTCAACTTAATTTTCCATAGTCATAAGGGCAGTGTTGTTGCTTGGTTCCTTGATCTGATCTATAGGCTATAGAAAAGGAATGAGCATACCTAGTCTGTTGCATCGCTGAATGCATTCAACCGAAATATCTTCCACATTTAACCCAATCCCTCTGAATCAGGTGCAGGGGGCTGCATTAATCAACCTCCACGTCCTCGGCGCCTGGGGAATAGTTGTTGTTGAGAGTTAACTGCCTTGCTCAACGGCAGAGCAGCAGATTTTTTTCCCAAATTGCCAGCTCGGGGATTCAAACCAGCAACTTTTCGGTTACTTGGCCCAACACTCTTAACCGCTAGGCTACCTGACGCCCAGGCTATTCATCAAAGTAGCCTATTTGCATTGATAACCAAATATAATCTCAGCGACTGTTCAAACAGTCAACCAAACAACATAAATCCACCCACAAAGGTCTTTTGTTTAGAAGTAATAACTGGTGATTACAGGCTATTGTGAAATGGTAGAACCTACTGTAGCCAACCAGCTAGCCAGGTGCTTTTTTCTCTGTGACCAAAACATGATGACGTTCTATTCTTTTTAGCTGATACGGGAATGAATACACAAGCAGCTTATCAAACTGGGATAATGTTTGAGGTTACACCGGCAAGTATAACAATATTTTCCTGGGCGTATGTTTTATTATGCATTTAACATGGAGATGTGTGAAGCTAAAAAAGCCAGCTACCTTGCTATGTTTTCAGCCAGGCTAAAACCAGCTAGCCAGGCTAAAACCAGCTACCTTGCTATGTTTTTAGCCAGGCTAAAACCAGCTAGCCAGGCTAAAACCAGCTAGCCAGGCTCAGTCCTCGAATTTCAACCCGGCATTTACTTTTCGTTCCTCTCACTCACATGGCTCTCTCAGATATCGCAATTCTTATTAGCCAGTGACTGTCACGTGTTCGTGCCCTTTTCACAGGAATCGCAACTTTGAAGTAGGCAACTAGTGAAGACAGACATCGGGGATGCAACAGCGCACGTTGAATTCCAAGGTGCATATTGGAGATGGTAGAAGAACTGTCCACATTTACTTTGTCAGACAACAAGATGAGTAACGAACAGCAAAAGCGCTAGCCTATGTCACTCTACTTTTCCCCAATTTTACCTATTCTATTGGTCAGCTTGTCGTTCTGTGCGATAAATACATATTCACAATATACTCTAGGACAAAAAGAGTTCTCCTATTGGGACAGCCGAAGAACCCTTTTGGAACCCTTTTTCTAAGAGTGTTCACTATATATTAGTGATAATAGTTAATACAATCACCGTAGAAAGCAATGACCCTGACGCAACAGATCAGAACGTTTAGCTTAAAATGTTATTAAACTATTATGCTATTTCTTCACATTATAATCGCAGCAATCTGCACATGGCAGCAGGTTATAAGCGTGAATGTTCCAAAATGCAATTAGAGGTTAAACACTGCTCTCAAAAGCGTCCCGCAAATGTGAGCAGTTTCATATGACAGAGATGAAAATGCCCTTCATAAATGTAGAAAGAGGGAAGATCTAAAGATGCAACAACAAGCATGGGTTGTTAATATGACTAGGACGGTGTCTTTGGCTGCTGGACAATGAAGGGAAGTTGACAACATGAGAGAAATACTGGTTTCAATGGCATATGAGGAAGTGTTAAAATAATCCCCTCAACATTCCCATGGTCGGAACATGGTAAGACATGCCCCATAAAAATGAGAAAATGATTACGTTTATGGTTAAATGGTTTCAAAATGTTGACAGCCACCGCTCAGATTGCAAGGCGTGTGATGTTGCAGTGTGCAACAGGCTCTGGCCTTTATCTCCTATCTGAACAAACAGGGCTTCAAGTATGTCGACAGAATCAGGCCTTTAGATATTACTACTGCCCTACCAAGCAAAAAGGCAGTAACTGCTCATTTGGTCGGAAATTAGCTAATGTCATTTTTGCTACATTAAAAACATGCTTAATCATGTGGACAAGTATCCTGCCTCTATTGTATTGTGTTTTGGAGAAAATGAGGGTCATGTTAACAGTAACTGCATGACGTTTACTGTGTAACCAAGGTAAATAAAAGCACATTTTTCTCAGTTCCACACTGTGAGCAAAAACTGCCTTTTTGTTTGGTAGGGCAGAATAATGATCCTACATTTGTTAAACATGACTGGCGTTTAGCCTAATTACAGTACCAGTCAAAAGTTTGGACACACCTACTCATTCAAGGGTTTTTCTTTATTTTCTATTTATTTACTATTTTCTACATTGTGGAATAATAGTGAATACGTCAAAACTGTGCAGTAACAAATAGGGAATCATGTAGTAACCAAAAAAAGTGAAAAACAAATCTAAATATATATTTAGATTTTAGATTCTTCAAAGTAGCCACCCTTTGCCTTGATGACAGCTTGCACACTCTTAGCATTCTCTCAACCAGCTTTACCTGGAATGCTTTTCCAACAGTCTTGAAGGTGTTCCCACATAGTTTCATAGTTTTGATGTCTTCACTATTATTCTAGAATGTAGAAAATAGTACAAATAAAGAAAAACCCTTGAATGATAATGTGTCCAAACCTTTGGCTGGTACTGTATATGTAATGAAATGAAAAGTTTGGCCAAATGTTCAGGCGTATCCCTCATGTCAGCATCGGTCTGGTTATGACCAGCTGTAACCAATATGTACACGATATCACCTACACTTCGACATGTAGGCTAATTATTTTCGTACATTTACATACTCTTATGTTTTCCTTTACAGAACAGGTAAAGAAAAGAAAATGTATTTAATTAGCTATTTTGGTTAAGTGCCTTGGTGCTCTGGCAGATGGCCTTGGTACCCTAGCAGATGGCCTTGGTGCCCTAGTAGATGGCCTTGGTGCCCTAACAGATGGCCTTTGTGCCCTAACAGATGGCCTTTGTGCCCCAACAGATGGCCTTTGTGCCCTAACAGATGGCCTTTGTGCCCTAACAGATGGCCTTGATGCCCTAATAGATGGCCTTGGTGCCCTAACAAATGGCCTTGGTGCCCTAGTAGATGGCCTTGGTGCCCTAGTAGATGGCCTTGGTGCCCTAGTAGATGGCCTTGGTGCCCTAACAGATGGCCTTGGTGCCCTAACAGATGGCCTTGGTGCCCTGGCAGGTGGCCTTGGTGCCCTAGCAGATGGCCTTGGTGCCCTAACAGATGGCCTTGGTGCCCTAACAGATGGCCTTGGTGCCCTAGCAGATGGCCTTGGTGCCCTAACAGATGGTCTTGGTGCCCTAACAGATGGCCTTGGTGCCCTAACAGATGGCCTTGATGCCCTTACAGATGGCCTTGATGCCCTAACATATGGCCTTGGTGCCCTAACAGATGACCTTGGTGCCCTAGCAGATGGCCTTGATGCCCTAACAGATGGCCTTGATGCCCTAAAGGATGGCCTTGGTACCCTAACAGATGGCCTTGGTGACCTAGTAGATGGCCTTGGTGCCCTAACAGATGGCCTTGTTGCCCTAACAGATGGCCTTGTTGCCCTAACAGATGGCCTTGGTGCCCTAACAGATGGCCTTGGTGCCCTAACAGATGGCCTTGGTGCCCTAACAGATGGCCTTGGTGCACTAACAGATGGCCTTGGTGCCCTAACAGATGGCCTTGGTGCCCTGGCAGGTGGCCTTGGTGCCCTGGCAGATGGCCTTGGTGCCCTAGCAGATGGCCTTGGTGCCCTAGCAGATGGCCTTGGTGCCCTAACAGATGGCCTTGGTGCCCTAGTAGATGGCCTTGGTGCCCTAGTAGATGGCCTTGGTGCCCTAGTAGATGGCCTTGGTGCCCTAGTAGATGGCCTTGGTGCCCTAACAAATGGCCTTGGTGCCCTAGTAGATGACCTTGGTGCCCTAACAGATGGCCTTGGTGCCCTAACAGACGGCCTTGGTGCCCTAACAGATGGCCTTGGTGCCCTTATAGATGGCCTTGGTGCCCTTATAGATGGCCTTGGTGCCCTAACAGATTGCCTTGGTGCCCTAACAGATGCCCTGGCAGATGGCCTTGGTGCCCTAACAGATGGCCTTGGTGCCCTGGCAGATGGCCTTGATGCCCTAACAGATGGCCTTGGTGCCCTGGTAGATTGGGCACCTCTTGAAGGCCAAATGGCCTTGCCCCTAACATCAGGAAATTCCAGGCCTGGCCAGGCTGCCAGCTAGCTACTACTACTGTAGCAAGGGAAGGCAAGAACGGTACTACCAGATGGGATGATAGATAGACAAACCTGTAGATTCTATTGGTTAACTAGCGCGAGTCAGTATGGCTACTTTCTCTCTTCTCCCCGTGTCACCCACACCGGCCCCTCCCCCGACTGCTTCAGCAGAAAGCAGAGCGTAACCGTCTGTCCCGAGTCACACAGGCTGCTCGGCATGCAAGTGTCCAAGTTTATTTTATGTATTTTATTATTTTATCCAGATATATGCGAAAAAATGTCAGAATTTTAAAAGTGAAAGGATTTCAAATTGCCCATCCCTAACACACACACACATACTCACGCATGCACACACGCACACGCACACGCACATGCACACGCACACACACACACACACACGCACACACGCGCACGCACACGCACATGCACACGCACACACACACACACACGCACACGCACATGCACACGCATACGCACATGCACACGCACACACACACACACAAAAGGCTAGGGACGGCAATGACTGCATGTGTGGGTATGCAAGCCACTGTCGCCCCTCATGATGAGTTTACATTTGTTGTGGCCCCCACCTCCAATAAGTTGCTAATAGGCGGGTATCGGCCTAATTCTGCTCTGCATGCGTTATTTGGTGTTTTACATTGTACACAGGGGATATTTTTGCAGAATTCTGCATGCAGTCTCAATTTGGTGTTTTATGAATTTTTGGTTGGTGAGCGGACCCCAGATCTCACAACCATAAAGGTCAATGCCTTGTGTCTCAGATTGTTCACAGCTTTGTGGTAGTTTCCTGTGGTGCTGATGTTTAGGCCGAAGTAGATATATATTTTTTCTGTGCTGTAGGGCAATGCTGTCTAGATGGAATTTATATTTGTGATCCTGGCAACTGGACCTTTTTTGGAACACCATTATTTTTTTCATACTGAGATTCACCTTCAGGGCCCAAGTCTGACAGAATCTGTGCAGAAGATCTAGGTGCTGCTGTAGGCCCTCCTTGGTTGGGGACAGAAGCACCAGATCATCTGTAAACAATAAACATTCTAGTGGGGTGAGGCCCGGGTGTTGCAGACTGTTCTATAGTGCCCCCTCTCTCCTTTCAACCTTCTGTCTTAGCATGTTCTCCTTTCTCTCAGAGTGTTATGGCTGCAGCTCTGGCCTAGCTCTGTCTCAGTGCCGAGGCACCCTGGTACACACACACACACACACACAGACCTAATATGGGCTTTATATAGTATAGGAGCTTCAGCTTTTCAATTACGACGGCTAATGATAAGTAACCTTAACAACCCAGTCTGGCTTTAGTCCTGTACCAGCCTTATGGGACCACTATGTACAAAAACATTGCTATGTACACTATTACTGTGTATACTATGGTATTACTATGTATACTATGGACACATCAAAGACATTGTGGTGTGTGTGTGTGTGTGTGCGTGCGCCCCCCTGTCAATGGGTTTGATTTGGTTCATTAGAATCCCTATTAGCTATTGCCGAAGCAGCAGCTATTCTTCCTGTTGGTCCACACAAAAACATAAAAACACGACAAGCAACGAAACACGGATACACTGATAGAACAGTCACACCAATAAAAAATACAATGATATACAACTAAATAACAATGTTTGAAGATTGTGTGATAGTGTGTCTGTGTGTGCGTGTATTTGTGTAAATCATTTCACAGTCCCTATTGTGCCATGACATTTGCGTGAGTAATTGGAGATGAGAGTTCCATGCGATCATATACTGTGTGTTGCAGGGAAATTGTTTTGGACTTGAGGTCTGTGAAGAGACCCCTGGTGGCATGCCTTGTGGGTGTCTGTGTCACGCCCTGACCTTAGAGATCCTTTAAATTCTCTATTTGGTAGGTCAGGGTGTGACTAGGGTGGGAAATCTACGTTTATATTTCTTTGTTGGTCGAGTATGGTTCCCAATCAGAGGCAGCTGTCTATCGCTGTCTCTGATTGGGGATCATACTTAGGCAGCCCTTTTTCCTGCCTTCTGTTGTGGGATCTTGTCTTTGGTTGTTGCATGTGTTTGGACTCCTAGCTTTACGTTCGTTGAGTTGTTTATTGTTTTTGGTGGAACATTTCAAATGAAAAGAAAATGTACGCCTCCCACGCTGCACCTTGGTCTTCATTTAACGACGGACTTGACCGTCTGAGCTGAATGGTATTTGATTATGCAGACAATCTGGAATTTTCATCACAGTAATATTTATCATAAAAACTAGAAGAGAAGCAGTTAAACTCTCGTCAACTCTCAACCAGGAAAGACTGGCATGTTGTTGATGTATGTGCAGTTAAGGGCGTAAAGGTGTGTTGCTCTGTTTTGAACCAGCTGCAGATTTGCTAGGTCTTTCTTTGCTGCACTTGAAGATATTACCGGACACGTAATCAAGATGGGACATGACCAGAACCAGAGCAACTAGTAAAGTCGTTTTTTTGGGGTGTCAGAAACAGACATACCCCTCTCCATCTTCACAACAACTTTGTCAATATGACTTGACCATAATAACTGACCAGCCAATGTTATACCTAGGAGTTTAGCTTCCTCAACTTGGTCAATGGTCACAACCTTTATACACTACTCCCGTTGAGGTTTAGGTCTAAGAGAATGTTTTGTACCAAATACAATGCTTTTAGCTGTATTTAAGACCAGTTTATTATGAATGACCCATTACCCAAGTGAGTTTTTTCAATAACAATTCATGAAAAATAACATCAAAGACTGCACTGAAATCCAGCAATACAGCTCCAACTCATCTTATTCTAAATGTATTTTAAGGAATCATCAGTCATCTGAGTCAGGGCAGTACAAGTTGATTGCCCTTCTCTAAATGCATGTTTAAAGACAGTAGTTAACTTGTTCTCTGACAAATAGCATATTTGGTCCAACACAATTCTCTCCATCAGTTTACTAAGAACAGGCAGCAAACTGATTGGGCGGCTGTTAGAGCCAGAAAGGGGTGATTTATTGTCAAATAAATACAGTTAATACAGATGTATACCAATTTGTTTATAATTAACCTCCAAAATACATGTAAACACACCTTTAAATGTTTTATTTTAAAGCTGTGAGTTCTATTATATGATATAATATCAATAATTGTTTCATTTACAACTTGTCTAAGTCCTATCATCAACTGATGTCAGCCAGTATACAACTGTGAATTGACTGTATTGTTTGAATGGAATGTTGGCATATTGGTAGTTCATTTGAATCGTTCCTCTAAAACTGGCTGGCTAGCTAGGTAACACACATACAGTGCAGATTGTGTAAAATAATGTATCTTATCACAGCTCTGGCAAACCATGGTTGACCAACGCCCTGACCAAAATGGCTGATCTTTAGACCATCATAAGAAGGTCCATGCCCATTATAGTATTGTAATTCCTAATTATATGGTTTTTGACATACATGTCTGACAGTCTAAATACATGTACAGTGCATTCAGAAAGTACTCAGACACCTTGACTTTTTCCACATATTTTTTCTTTGTTACAGCCTTATTCCAAAATGCATCTTTTAACAGAAATACCTTATTTACATAAGTATTCAGACCCTTTGTTACGAGACTTGAAATTGAGTTCTAGTGCATCCTGTTTCCGTTGATCTTCCTTGATTTGTTTGAGTCCACCTGTGGTAAATTAAATTGATTGGACATGATTTGGACAGGCAAACACCTTTCTATATAAGGTCTCACAGTTGATTGTGCATGTCAGAGCAAAACCCAAGCCATGAGGTCGAAGGAATTGTCTGTAGAGCTCCATGACAGGATTGTGTCAAGGCACAGATCTGGGGAAGAGTACCAAAAATGTCTGCTGCATTGAAGGTCCCAAGTAACACAGTGGCCTCCATCATTCTTAAACGGAAGAAGTTTGGAACCACCAAGATTCTTCCCAGAGCTGGTCGCACGGCCAAACTGAGCAATCGGAGGAGAAAGGCTTTGGTCAGGGAGGTGACCAAGAACCTGATGGTCACTCTTACAGAGCTCCAGAGTTCCTCTCTGGAGATGGGAGAACTTTCCAGAAGAACAACCATCAGCACTCCACCAATTACGCCTCTATGGTAGAGTGTCAAGACGGAAGCCCCTCAGTAGACAGCCACGTTCAAGTATTGCCATAGATTTTCAATCCGATTTAAGCCGAAACCGCAACACTCAAGAAAAATTAATGTTGTCTTGGTGAGCAACTCCAGTGTATATTTGTTCTTGTGTTTTAGTATATTGTCCTGCTGAAAGGTGAATTTGTCTCCCAGTGTCTGATTTTGCCTGTGCTTAGCTCTGTTCCATTTATTTTTATCCGAGTATGCTTGTCCGTGCCGTTGACAAGCACACCCATAACAAGATGCAGCCATCACCATGCTTAAAAATGTGAAGAGTTTTACTAAGTGATGTTAGATTTTCCACAAACATAACACTTTGTAATCAGGACATAAAGTTAATATCTTTGTCACAATTTTTGCTATTTTTACATTAGTGCCTTGCAAAAAGGATGTAGGCTTTGGAATAAAAAAATTATTCTGTACTGGCTTCCTTCTTTTCCCACAGTCATAAAGTTTAGTATTATCAAGTCAAATTGGTAGATTGAAGGCCATTGCAGGTGCAGCAAAATGCTTGTGGAGTAACTACAATGTTGTTGATCCGTCCTCAGTTTTCTCCTTATCACAGTCATTAAAGTCACCGTTTGACTCAAGCCCCACAAGACATGTCACCAGAGGTGTCTTCACAGTCCCCAAGTCCAGAACAGGCTATGGGAGGTCCATGACTGCAACTCCACATCAAATAACTCATGTAAGCAATAAAATCTGATTGAAAAAAAACGAACAGATAAAAATACCTCTTGTGGGACAGTGGGGACTGTGAAGATGACTACACACCGGCATAGACACACATATACACACATGCACAATAATATACGCACTATACACACACGTACAAATGGATTTTGTGTTGTACTGTAGATATGTGGTAGTAGAGTATTAGCCCGAGGGCACACATTTAAGCCTCGTTTCCATTGGCACTTTGAAGGTCTTGGTGGGCTAGCTCTAATTGAGGTTCCACTGCCTCCAGAAATGAGAAATTATATAATGTTGCTAGCTAGCAAGATGTTGAATAATTTAATTCACCCTCCCCATGCTGTAAGTAATGTTACTCCTGCCAGTGCCAGCCAGAATTAACCTTGCTAGCTAGCCATGTATTTAGCTTGCTAACATAAGCTAGCTAGGTTAGTGTCGTCACAAACAGGCTAGCTAGCTAGGTTAATTTCTACCTTGCTTTCCATGGCATTGGCTATGAGCAAGCTAGCTACCTAAGAAAACCACTACAGGTTTGATATGATGTAGCTAGCTAGCTTTCAATACAACCTGACCAGCTACAACTCCGGATAGCTCACTTTAGCTAGCGAGCTTGTTTCAAGTCTGATTTGCAAGCTAACTTTGGTAGTTACTTAACATTGGAGGGCTGACTGTTCTCATAAAAGTTTGTCTGGTGCAAAAATAAATGAAGGATCCAGCTATGGTGGTAATTCGTGTCATTTCTGACGACAGAGGCACTGCTTGTCCATGTGCTAGCTAACAGCAACAAGCCCAGATGAGCTAGCTAAACATTGTGTCAGCATCCAGCAGTGATCAACTGGTGGTTGCATAGTAATGGCATCACCAGCCCGAATTCTAATGGAGCTGGCACCAGCGGTGAAACTGGGATGCACTGGCCCGGGTTTCCCTCGACCCAGCTCAAATTTGGCCCTAATTTTAAGTGTCAGTGGAAAGGGTGCTTTAATGTGTTGTGAAATCTGTTGTATAATGTCATGTTTTTAATTGTATGTAACTGCCTTAATTTTGCTGGACCCCAGGAAGAGTAGCTGCTGCCTTGGCAGGAACTAATGGGGATTCGTAATAAATACAAATAGTGAAATCCATGAGGGGTTTCCTTCCTCTCGGGCAACTGAGTTAGGAATGACGCCTGTATCTTTGTAGTGACTGGGTGTGTTGATACACCATCGAAAGTGTAATTAATAACATCACCATGATATTTAATGTCTGGTTTTACCCATCCACTAGTAGGTGCTCTTCTTTGCGAGTCATTGGAAAACATCCCTGTCTTTGTGGTTGAATCTGTTTGAAATTCACTGCTCGACTGAGGGACCTTACATATAATTATATTTGTGGGATACAGATATGAGGTAGTCATTCAAAAATCATGTTAAACACTATTATTGCAAACAGAGTGATTCCATGCAACTTATTATGTGACTTGTTAAGCACATTTTTACTCCTGAACTGATTTAGGCTTGCCACAACAAAGGGGTTGAATACTTATTGACTCAAGACATTTCAGCTTTTCATTTTTAATTAATTTGTAAAATAATTCAATTTTGACATTATTGGGTATTGTGTATTGGCCAGTGACACAAAATTAAAATGTAATCCATTTTAAATTCAGGCTGTAACACAACAACATGTGGAAAAAGGGATGTGAATACTTTCTGAAGGCATTGTACATGGAACACAGTTCTCTCCCTCCCCTAGAGACGTCCTGTCTAACCACAGGAACACATGGACAAACGCGCACACACATACACACACACACAACTCGATCCGTGTTCTCTACCTAGAGGAAAATAATGATGTGGCCAACAGCAATTACCTCAGGAACATGCTGAGCTTTGGTCTACCCCACCTTCTATGCACGTCTACCACCCCTCATACACGCATGCACACAGACAGACAGACAGACAGACAGACAGACAGACAGACAGACAGACAGACAGACACACACACACCCTCTCTGCCCTGTGTCCTTAGAGCGCTGGCCCATAGTTAGCTATATAGTTAGCTTACGGGTTGGCTGCCAATCCAGCCTACCCGTTCAGATAAAGAGATATCATGCTGCGTTTAAATGGCTAGCCAATCCAATTCAATTGAAAAAGCTTCAAAAAGCTTTATTGTCTATCATCTAATGTATATAATAATACAGACATCTGCCCTCTGGTTCTTCTAGTTTCTGGCTGGAGGCCGGAGCATAGAAGTAGACTTCATCACCCACACATTGACTTGAATGGGGATAACCTGTTCTAGGAGTTCTGTTTCTATGGGGTTTCTCAGGGTGTGCACGAAATGGCACCCTATTCCCTGTGTGTATGTATAACATTTAGATGCGGACACACACACACACACACACACACACACACACACACACACACACACACACACACACACACACACACACACACACACACACACACACACAACGTATTCTTTAGTTGTATTATAGTTTATTGTGTGTGTGTGTGTAAATTATTGTGTGTGTGTGTAAATTTCTGTCTTTAGTTGTATTTTTCGTTATGTGTCAGACCCGAGGAAGACTAGCTGTCACCGTTGGGGATCCTAATAAAAATATATCTATATTGTAATGCCCTGGGGCCTGGTCAAAATGAATGCACTAGCCTACCTAGTGAATAAGGTGGTATTTCAGATGCAGCCTCTGTCAGGTTCTTTAATGAGGAAGCCTCTGCTAACTGCTTAGCTGCTGTGTCTCTGCCTCTCTCCACGCTGACCAGGGGAGACATGCAGGGCGTATCTTACACTTCCATCTCATCGACTCAGAGCTCCGTAGAAAAAAACTCTGAAGGCACCCAAAGACAAACGAACCTGAACAGCCCCGATCGATCAGAGAGGATGTGAGTATTACCAGTCAGCCGCAGCCTCTGTTGAGTAAGATTCTCACGGGTGTCTGGGTTGGGAGGGGGTGGTCTGTGTCTGTGTGTGTGGGGGGTGGAATGGGGTGGTGTGTGTGTGTGTGGGGGGGGGGGGGGGTCTGTGTGTGTGTGTGGTAGTCTAGCGGTTATTAGGTTTGGCCACGTAACCAAAAGGTTGCTGGTTTGAATCCCCAAGCTGAATAGGTGAAATCTGTCGATGTGCCTTTGAACAAGGTACTTAACCCTAATTGCTCCTGTAAGTCATTCTGGACTAAGAGTGTCTGCTAAATGACACAAATGTGTGTGTGTGTGTGTGTGTGTGTGGGTGTGTAATTCTGTAGTTCAAGTTTGAAGTACTGTGTTCTACAATGGGATCTTTACCCCTCTCTGAGCTGTTATCATCTTTTCATTTTTATTCGACTTGTTACACTACCCTTATCACTGATCTCAGAACAGGTTTCACAGCTATAATTCTAAATCGCCTTGACTTGTATGCCATATATTACCTAAATATTTTCTTCATATTGAGGCTACCAGTTGCCTACAAAGGTGCATATTTTAAGCAGTCACTTTTTTTTATAACAAGAAAATGTAATCAGATATCATTCTGTTCACTCTAACCCAGGGGTTCTCAAACTCAGGGATTGGGGAACATGAACTGTTCATGAAACATACTGTTCACACCCTTCTTGTTTGGCGCAGAGAAAATACACATTTTCTTGCAATTCTATACATTTTATGTCTAATGTGTATTCATGTGATATCTGAGTGACTCAAATATTATAACAATCTAATGGCAAAATAACCTAGCTAAAAAAGTTAGCTGACATGGGCTAGTTGATCTGGACAAGTTTTAAATAGCGCTCTAAATCAAATCAAGTTTATTTATATAGCCCTTTGTACATTAGCTGATATCTCAGTGCTGTACAGAAACCCAGCCTAAAACCCCAAACAGCAAGCAATGCAGGTGTAGAAGCACGGTGGCTAGGAAAAACTCCCTAGAAAGGCCAAAATCTAGGAAGAAACCTAGAGAGGAACGAGGCTATGAGGGGTGGCCAGTACTCTTCTGGCTGTGCCGGGTGGAGATTATAACAGAACATGGCCAAGATGTTCAAATGTTCATAAATGACCAGCATGGTCAAATAATAATAATCACAGTAGTTGTCGAGGGTGCAGCAGGTCAGCACCTCAGGAGTAAATGTCAGTTGGCTTTTCATAGCCGATCATTAAGAGTATCTCTACCGCTCCTGCTGTCTCTAGAGAGTTCAAAACAGCAGGTCTGAGACAGGTAGCACGTCCGGTGAACAGGTCAGGATTCCATAGCCGCAGACAGAACAGTTGAAACTGGAGCAGCAGCACGGCCAGGTGGACTGGGGCCAGCAAGGAGTCATCATGCCAGGTAGTCCTGAGACATGGTCCTAGGGCTCAGGTCCTCCGAGAGAGAGAAAGAAAGAGAGAAAGAGAGAATTAGAGAGAGCATACTTAAATTCACACAGGACACCGGATAAGACAGGAGAAGTGCTCCAGATATAACAAACTGACCCTAGCCCCCCGACACATAAACTACTGCAGCATAAATACTGGAGGCTGAGACAAGAGGGGTCAGGAGACACTGTGGCCCCATCCAATGATACCCCCGTACAGGGCCAAACAGGAAGGATATAACCCCACCCACTTTGCCAAAGCACAGCCTCCACACCACTAGAGGGATATCTTCAACCACCAACTTACCATCCTGAGACAAGGCCGAGTATAGCCCACAATGATCTCCGCCACGACACAACCCAAGGGGGGGCGCCAACACATACAGGAAGATCACGTCAGTGACTCAACCCACTCAAGTGACGCACCCCTCCTGGGGACGGCATGAAAGAGTACCAGTAAGCCAGTGACTCAGCCCCTGTAATAGGGTTAGAGGCAGAGAATCCCAGTGGAAAGAGGGGATGAAGAGGCATGAAGGATCCAGCTATGGTGGTAATTCGTGTCATTTCTGACTACAGAGGTACTGCTTGTCCATGTGCTAGCTAACAGCAACAAGCCCAGACGAGCTAGCTAAGTGATTAGCTGGTGGTTGCATAGTAACGCGGTCCTGGGGCCACTCTGGTTGCACTTTCCCCCCACCCTGCACTAAACAGCTTATTCAAATCATCAAAACTTCACGATGAGTTGGTTATTTGAATCAGCTGTGTAGTGCTAGGGGGAAAAACTAACCATCCACCCAGGGGGCCCCAGGACCCAGTTTGGGAAACCTCAAAGGTATGCGATGACTGACATGGCAAGAGGAAAACTGATGAATCTCTACCTCATTTCAAAGTTGTACTTTGTGCATTCTACAATTTAAAATTTGAAGAGTAAGTTGAAAGCCGGACTGATAAATAAACTGCCGACACAGTTTGGGAACCACTGTTCTTACTCACTGACTGACATTACATTGTCTACTGTAACCTATTATGTCCAAATCTCTTCTGAATGCAGCTCGTAGCATGTTCTCTGTTCCTGTGTGGCTCGTTCTGCCACAGGCAGGTTGTAGTTATCCATGCTGTGTCTGTGAGTGTCATCTCGCCACTCCCACTCTCTCCCGGTGCATTTTTGCTTTTGTTCTCATCTCTCCGCCCGCCCGCCTGCCTGACTCACAATGATGATCTTGACCAAGCCAGAAAAGGTCAAGGTTAGCCAGCAAATTGCCTCAAAGCAATCAGCTCAGTCTCTGTGCTAACACACACTGTGTGCTCTCTCTGTCTCTCTGTCTCTCTCCTTCTCTCTGTCTCTCTCCTTCTCTCTGTCTCTCTCCTTCTCTCTGTCTCTCTCCTTCTCTCTGTCTCTGTCTTTCTCTCCGTCTCTCTCCTTCTCTCCGTCTCTCTCTCTGTCTCTCTCTGTCTCTCTCTCTCTCTGTCTCTCTCTCTGTCTCTGTCTCTCTCTGTCTCTCTCTGTCTCTCCCCTTCTCTCTGTTTTCCCATGAAACTTGTGTCAGGGGTCCACTTGCTTTGAAGTTGTGCATCTAACGGGGGGCTCTGTGAGAGGCCTGGGACATCAAAGTCACCCTGGTCCGCGTGGCAGTGACATTTTGATGGCAGCGTTACCCAGTGGGGTGTAGGAGGGATGGGGCGATGGGGTTCAGCTGTTCTTTAAGACTCCTGGCTGCTCCAGGGTTGTGCAGTGTTTGCCTCTTCTCTACACAGGATTGGCATTCATTACATGAAACAGGTTCGCCCCTTCCCCTTGGCCAACAATAGTCACCGCACTGCTCTGGAGTTCATACAATCTAATAGAACAACACGACCTTCTGTGTGAGAGGAGAGACGGGTGGCCTTGTCACCTGACCTTTTCTGTGAAGTTTGGCGTGACCATGACTGCTCTCTGAGTTCATCATAACACGAGTTGTGTTGCTCTGCCTACTGTAATACACTGTAACAAACTCAATACCAACGCACATAATCCAGACAGGTTCAGTAGCTGAATGGACCTCTTTATATTGTCCCCATTTGTGTAGCTGTTTTGTGGGAGGGTAGGCCTAAACAGTGTCACAAACAGGTGTTAATGTGTTGGCCCACAGGATACTAGATGTCGGGGAGTCGTGATGTCCCCAACAGCTGTCCTCCTGTCTTCATCTGGGGCTGATATGATAACCACCTTCTAAAGCCTGGTCAGAAAAGGCCCTGGATATTGTGTGAATCCGAGGATAATCAAAGAGAAAGAGCTGAAGATGAGGACAGACTATGACTGGTTTCTATCGCAATGTAGAGGATGAACAAGGGGAGATCCTCATGCATTGTCTCACTAATATTCAGTCCCTAGTGACCATGTAATCGTGCATGTGTATGTTTATGTCTATTCCCCAGGTGCAGATGGAGAAACTTGACTACCACCATTATCTGTCTCTGTTCTTCGACGGGCTGTGTGAGACGGTGACCCCCATACGACTTCTTCACCCGCCTGGAGGTCCACGACATGCTGGAGCACCAAGATCCTGCCAGTCATCCCCCAACTCATCATCTCCATCAAGAGTGAGTAGTCACACGTTATAGAAAAATCACAAAAACACTTCCACAACTTTGTCAGAGCACAAACACAACGATCAATGTAACCACAACACTCTCATCATCGCTATCAAGAGTGAGTAGTCACACGTTATAGAAAAGTCACAGGAACAGTGTAACAATTTTATCAGAACACAAACACCACTCTTTAACACAAACACAACACTCTCACAACATATCTAGACCAAATCTCCTATAACAAGGTTATGAAGAGATTATTTTCTAATGTGTGGCCAGTAGTGGTTAACCAATCGCCGTAAACCACAAGCCAGAAAGGTTTGGCTTGACAATGGACAAATCCCCAGTGTACTATTCAAATCTAATTGTATTTGTCACATGTTTGTAAACAACAGGTGTGGACTAACAGTGAAATTATTACTTAGGGGCCCTTCCCAACAATGCAGAGAGAAATAAAATAGAGAAATAATAGAAAAGTAAAACACGGAAAAAATAATACAAGTATTAATAGATACACAACGATTAACGATAACTTGACAATATACAAGGGGTACCAGCACAGAGTCGATGTGCAGGGGACAAAGTAATTGAGGTAGACATGTAGATATAACAAGGAATCAAGTGACAGGTAGTAAACAGTGGCAGCATCAGCAAAGGTCAATGCAGATAGTCTGGGTAGTTATCGTTGAACTATTTAACAAACTATTATCAGTCTTATGGCTTGGGGACAGAAGCTTTTCAAGGTCCTTCTGGACCAAGGAGGAGAGTGATGGAGTGCTGCATCAGATGACCTGGCTTCCACAATCACCTGACCTCAACCCAATTGAGATGGTTTGGGATTATTTGGACTGCAGTTGAAAGAAAAGCAGCCAACAAGTGCTCAGCATATGTGGGAACTCCTTCAAGACTGTTGGAAAAGCATTCCAGGTGAAGCCGGTTGAGAGAATGCCAAGAGTCTGCAAAGCTGTCATCATGGCATTGGATGCTTATTTTGAAGAATCTCAAATATAAAATATATTTAGTTTTTTTGGTGACTAAATGATTCCATATTTTCATTTTTCATTTAACTAGGCACGTCAGCTAACCCTCCTGTTGTGTTTGTTTCATGTTAATTCATTCTGTGTTCCTGGTCCAAAATGACCTCCCCATTATAGCTGATTATAAATCCATAATAATACAAATATTATCACCTAATGTTGTGTTACATCTTTTTATCAACTTAAGTTCTTGTGAACATTACAAGTTTTGAACTTCTATTTGATATTTACGGCCTGTAGGCTTCTGAGCTCATTCAACTCGTTTTTGAGAAATAAAAAATGCATCGTGTATTTAGACTATAACAAATAGTCAGATGAAACATATTGTGCTTTTGATCATAAACTACTTTGTGTCAAAGTTTAACAAGGACTCTCTCCTCCTCACCAGTGTCATGATCAAAGATATGATCAAGAGCTTCACATACAGTATATTGTTTGCTCATTGTGCTGCCACAGAATGAACTGTGAGAAAGGCCTCAAAAAGCTTTATATACCAGAGCTGCAAGAACAGTTCTATATATTATTGAAACAATGATGTGACTGTTTGTGAGAATGCCAACACATGTGGTTCCCATGGGGGAAAGATTATATTGGGGAAAGGTTCCCTTGGGGGTAGCCATGGAAGCCAAGAAGGGGAGTGTGTGTGCTCAAACACACATGCATGTGGGGGTCTGGGAGAGAAAGTGTGTCCATCTGATGAATGGGCATGTGCCTGAACTCAATTTCATACAGTAATTGTAGTCTCACCTAATAATGTCTAATGACAGGTCATTTTTGACCTGGGAACACCACAGGTGTACAAAAGTTCAATAAAACACCCCAAATTTGATGAAAATCATCCAAAGTGTATTTTGTGTGTTCAGATGCCCTGTGTGGACAAAGTAATGGAACCTTACAACAATCAGATTAAATTAACTACATTTTTCAGAGAGATTACTAAATCTCTCCAATTTGACCACAACACAGCAGGAGGGTTAAGAACAAATTCTTATTTACAACAATATCCTACTCCGGCCAAACCCTCCCTTAACCCGGACAGCACCGAGCCAGTCATGAGCAGCCCTATGGGACGCCCGATCACAGACAATTGTCATACAGCCTGGGATTGAACCAGGGTCTGTAGTGACACCTCTAGCACTGCAATGCAGTGCCTTAGACCACTGCACCACTCAGGAGTTTTTGATTTAGAAAGTTTTGATGTCTTCTATTATTCTACAATGTAGAAAATAGTAAAAATGAAGAAAAACCTTTGAATGAGGAGGTGCGTACAAACTTTTGACTGATACTGTATATTTGAGTGTGTGTGTGTTTCAGCTCTGATTTATCTTCATTGTGAATTGTTTGGGGGGGGGGAATGTGTCTGTTAAGAGCATTGGGGCTGTTAAGAGCAAGGTTGTTGCTGGTACGAATTCCTGCGCCGACTAGGTGAAATCTGTCGATGTGCCCTTGAGCAAGGCACTTAACCCCAATTGCTCCTGTAAGTCGTTCTGGATAAGAGCGTCTGCTAAATCACTAAAATGTCATGTAAATGATAAAAATAGGGCATTCTGGACCAAACAGTGAATTTCTGACTCTGCACACACACACACGCTTACTTAACACACACACTGAGAGGCTTTGTTTTTTGCTGGAGCCAACTGACTGCCAGTTTTAAAGTGAGTGTTTTTAAAGTGGGGCAGTGAGTGATTTCGACCAGTTGGCCGTGTGTGTGTGTGTGTGTGTGCTCAGTGTTCCAGCGCCTGCTGAGTCAGGGGGGTGAAACGGGCAACATGAGGCAGGGCCGCTGGAGACATGGAGACATGCTGACAGACTGACCCCGGCAATAGACTAAACACACACTCACTGCTTACTGATTAGCAACAGAGGACAGCATAGAGCATGACCCAGTTCACATCATAAGACAAAAGGCTTCCAAAACTTTTTGTAGAAAGGGTTCTACATGGAACCCAAAATGGTTCTACCTGGAACCAAAAGGGGATATGTAATGGGTTCTCCTATGGGGAAAGCCAAATAAACCTTTAATGTTTTCGATATCACCTTATTTTCTAAGAGTGTGGGACGCGTGAGCATGTGTGTGTTGTTTTTGTTGTTTACTTGGCCATTACATTTTTTCTACGTTTGTTTAAAGCGGCAATCAGCAGTTGAAACAATAAAAGTGACCACCCACCCCTTTCTTGGGTAAAAAGCTGGGGGATATGGAAATGTAACCACTCTCAAATGAATAGACAGAGCTATGGATGCAAGGACTGGCCATCCATGATATCAAAATTATAGTTTTAACTAAACTGCCCATACTAGAAGGCTATACACTCACTTCACTGGCCGCACACACACACACACACACACACACATACACACACACACACACACACACACACACACGCCAACACACACGTGTACGCACACACACACACACACACACACGTGTACGCACACACCTCAAGCATTAATGGAATTTTAAATGGCCTGCTCGTTATTATCTTCTTGGTTTATTGAAATCGGGCACATTTTGGCCAGCCGTGGGGCAAACCCGCCGGCCCATGTCTCTGTTTGCAGATGAATGACTTTCTACTGGAACTCGAAGGAAGGAGGGAAAAGGAAAAATAATATGTGCAGAACGTTTTGTCTGACTGACTTCAGTGCAGAAGCCTCCATCTGGCTGGTGGGTTGTTATATGGCGAACGGCTGAATCATGCTGTTGGACTGTGAATTTTGATGATGATGACTACAGGTCACCCGGTGAGAATACGCAATGCGCAGGGCCCTCGGAATAGTCCGTTACTCTGAAACTGAACTCAGGTCAGTGTGGAGTGAGCTCACTTCTTTGCATCCTCGTCACAGAGTCGACATTAGGCTAGAATGATGTAGACTCTATTCTAGAATGATGTAGACTCTATTCTAGAATGATGTAGACTCTATTCTAGAATGATGTAGACTCTATTCTAGAATGATGTAGACTCCATTCTAGAATGATGTAGACTCTAGATTGAGAAAAGTTAGCGGCATTGTAGAGATTTTTTAGGTGGTGAATTTGAAACCTTGAAAGACCTCTAGATGTAGGCAGAAGGCTGCAATAAAAGAAAGTATACAGCTGATGTTTTTGAGCACGTTGAGCCCAGAGTGTCCTTAAAAGAATAACCCACAGAAACTTTTACATTTAACAACTTAAACATCACTCCAACATTACCTTCATGACTTTAGACGAGAACAAAATCAGTATAATGATATGCCGTAATTTCCTACACCTCTTAGATAAAATCCTTCCGAAAGGGTTCCTCGGCTGTCCCCATAGGAGAACCCTTTTTGGTTCCATGTAGAACCAAAAATAGTTATTTAAAGGTTACTCCTATGGAGAGAAGAACCCTTTTGGGTTCTAGATAGCAAAAATAATATTATAAGCATATACTCTCTTTAAAGAAGGATGAAAATTCCCAGACACATCTCCACGAAAATCTAACTTTCATTACAAAAAGAGATCCCCGACTCAGACAAGATACAATTTGAAAAGTATAATTATCTCACAACAAACACGATTGACTAAAATCCTCAATGTCCACCCGCGTGTGACATTTGGAAGAGATGAGAATACAAGGTCGATGTTTATTTTTGGGGAACAGAATGTCTAATAGAAGTGGCTTGAATAGATGATTACTTTATTCATATCCGATGTGACAAGGATTATACCAAACGTTAATATATCCTACTCTGACACTCTCTGCTTCACTTTTTGCGAAAGGCGTAAAGGCTGAATGAATAATCGAACAGTCCCACGGTACAAATGTCACAGCTAGGGTAAATTGTTTGCGCTCGTGGTAATTAGAATTTAATTGTTTGTTATGTGCATTTGAAATCCATGTCGGTCCACATTCTACCTTATCACTGTGATGGCAGATAGCTCTCCCATTGTGTGAGGAAACAGGAGAGCGATGTCCTTCCCTGTCGGTCCACATTCTACCTTATCACTGTGATGGCAGATAGCTCTCCCATTGTGTGAGGAAACAGGAGAGAGATGTCCTTCCCTGTCGGTCCACATTCTACCTTATCACTGTGATGGCAGATAGCTCTCCCATTGTGTGAGGAAACAGGAGAGAGATGTCCTTCCCTGTCGGTCCACATTCTACCTTATCACTGTGACAGCAGATAGCTCTCCCATTGTGTGAGGAAACAGGAGAGAGATGTCCTTCACTGCCGGTCCACATTCTACATTATCACTGAGATGGAAGATAGCTCTCCCATTGTGTGAGGAAACAGGAGAGAGATGTCCTTCCCTGTCAGTCCACATTCTACCTTATCACTGTGATGGCAGATAGCTCTCCCATTGTGTGAGGAAACAGGAGAGAGATGTCCTTCCCTGCCGGTCCACATTCTACCTTATCACTGTGATGGCAGATAGCTCTCCCATTGTGTGAGGAAACAGGAGAGCGATGTCCTTCCCTGTCGGTCCACATTCTACCTTATCACTGTGATGGCAGATAGCTCTCCCATTGTGTGAGGAAACAGGAGAGAGATGTCCTTCCCTGTCGGTCCACATTCTACCTTATCACTGAGATGGAAGATAGCTCTCCCATTGTGTGAGGAAACAGGAGAGAGATGTCCTACAATGGATACACTCATTCAGCATTGTCTGTAGCACTAATACACACAGTTACGCAGTCACACACACCCGTGCTCATACACACACACACACACACACACACACACCCGTGCTCATACACACACACACACACACACACACACACCCGTGCTCATACACACACACACACACCCGTGCTCATACACACACACACACACGTGCTCATACACACACACACACGTGCTCATACACACACACACACACACGTGCTCATACACACACACACACACACACACACGTGCTCATACACACACACACACACACACACACATCCGTGCTCATACACACACACACACACCCGTGCTCATACACACACACACACGTGCTCATACACACACACACACAGGACATCCATTCTTCACATTTTGACATCCTGTGAAACAGCCCATGTGTGTAAATAACACAACTGGGTTTGAAGACACCATGTCCTTCTGTGTAGTAGACATGTAATATGGATTGTAAGGCATGTGTCAGAGTGGGTTTAACGTGAAAATGTGCTGTGTGTGTGTGCGTGCCTGCGTGCGTGTGTGCGTGCGTCTGTCTGTCTGTCTGTCAATGGTTGTCTGTCTGTCTGTCAATGGTTGTCTGTCTGTCTGTCTGGCTGGCTGGCTGGCTGGCTGGCCTAGAACAAGGAGACAAATGTTTCACCGGATATACAAATCTGAAGCATCCAGTTTTCAGGCTGTGGTGTTCATGCAATTTTGTCAGCTGGTTATTGTCATGCAAAAGCCTGCCGGTCTCACGTTAATTGACCGTTAATTAACATAAACACATTTATCATCTCCAGGCCTCCATGCAGAAAAAAACACGCATACAAGCTATTTATCCCATTGTGGAGCAAGTGTGCATATGACGTGACTATATAGCATATACGTGAACATATGAAACAGGTCCTATATGCTAGATTTAGAGTTATTAGGCAACTTTAGTTGTGACTAATACAAACCTATGAATGTCTTAGAAATCAAAATACATCTGGGCTGCATGATGAGACTGTAGGCTATTGATGAATTGAGAAAGTCACGAAAAAATATTGTGTTCTGTTCCTTGCCTCAGGCTGCACAGCTGTTCTCTCATCAAGTGGTCATATTTTCACCGATAAATCTATTCTCAATGTAATCTTGTCTTTCCTAATGTGTCAAATTTGTTTGGATTTAGAATGGCCCATTATCAAATGGGCAGGAACAGGGGCAGGGCAAAAAATACATCATCCATATGCACTGGAATAGTGAATGGAGGCCGTTTTCTCGCCAGGCATCAACCACTATTTGAGAAGCAGCCAGCCTCTTGCTGCGTGGCAGGTGATATTGCATCTAATCTCAGAATGCCATGGGCTCTTCAACCCTGCTCCTGAAGCTTCCAAGTGCTTCATTTGGGAAACCAAGGGAAATCTGTTCAGGAAGTTCTGTCGTAACATGCTTGAGAAAGCAATGAAGGAGAGAGGAGAAGAAGAACATGGACGGTGGTGAGATTCTGCAGATAACGGTAATGTGTCACCCTGTTAAATATGAAAATAGAAAAATGCCGTATTAGTAGGTTATTCAAAATCACTATAATTGTAGGCTAACTCTGTAAACCGCCCTGCACAATCAATTAACCAACAAAGTTGCCTAGGCCTGTGCATTCTCTCCCAGACTCATTTTGGAGCGCAGCTTAAGGTATCCAGTCCGTCCGGTATGCATAATAATACTGTGCACACTAAAAGGTGAGTACTAGAACTGGTTTAATGTTGAAGTATAGGCTAGACCAATTATGTACCAAAGATATCTTAAATACGTTTAGTTTGATGTTTTTCTGCCTTGTGTAATATGCGGTAGGCTATGTATTGTATTATGGCACAATCATTATTTTAATTCAGATTTTTTTTTCGGGTTTGGACGCGTTTATAAAACCAACATTTGCCTACATTTTGTTTTGTTAGTTAGGCTTTGAAACGACATCCTCAACAACCATCTTTTCCACTCAGTATCAATCACCTGTTGAACTTCTTTCTTCAAGCTGATCATTACAGTGAGGTGGGCTTTAAAAGCACAATACTGTTTTGATGGTAAGTGTTTGATGTGATTTTCGATTGCATTTGCATTGATGGTTAGAGGGACAATAGAGCTCTAAGTACCAGGTCATTAGCGACTTGACGGTCGATATGGAGTTGGGTACTACCAACGCATGTCCAGAGTGCATAAGAGGAGATTACCGTGACTCAATGGTCACATGGAATTTTTACTGTGGTCATGATTCATGACTGCTGTTGTACGGTGGTAATACGGTCACCGCGACAGCCCTATCCACTCCCCACCAAATATAGTAAGGAGAGGAAGCCCAGTGGCCGGCAATGGGAGAGTACGGAGCGAGATGGAACTGGGCCGTCATTTTATGGATTTTCTCATAAAAGAAAAAAGCCTATCTCAATAAATGTTTCTTTCAGTGCACCCTGTTCGTAACATATTCTAAGTTTTGTTCATGTGACTCTTTGTCAAAGTGTAAAAGCAATTGCTTTGTTTACAAGGCGTGCAAGTGCAAATTGAGTTATTGCACACATGCCTAACAGAAATATGCAAAGAAAATGCTAGAGCGTGCCAATAAGGTCTCACTATCTCGTACTTGGCACTGTCCACCTCCATGCTTGTTCTGCCCACTATGCTTTATTTGTTCCCATTGACAACCACACAGATGAACTATCTTGGGTTAGTTATGCAAATATTTGGTAGTGCCGTGTTTTTGGCTATGCCGGATTAAGTGATATGACATGCTATTCTATAAAATCCTTTCTCTGTAATTAATATTACTTGATTGAACTAATCATGAAAATGTAATTAACTAGAATGTCGGGGCACCACGAAATAATATTTATATAGCAGTTATCTTCCGAATAAACTCTTAAAGACCTAGTAATATTTTACATCAATAGCAGTCAATATTAATCGTCACCTTATTTCAGTCTCATCTGAAAGTTGTAAATTCTTGGTTCACAAACCCAGGCTAACAAGTTGAATCAGCAATACAAAATTGGGTTTAATTATTTATTTACTAAATACCTAATTAATCACACAGAATTACATATACACAGAATAAATCATACCTTGATTACAAGTTATGTCATAAAGGAAAATGTGCCTGGTGGACGGAGCCAACATGGCTGGTTACACAAAGGAAAGGGGGTTTGGTTTGAGTGAAAGAGCAGGAAGACTGAGGAACAAAGGGAGAAGCTCCGCTATCGTAAATACAGTATCTTATGTATTCTAAATTACCGGCCATTTGGAAAAGGAAAACGCAATAAATATTTACTCTGAGCTGCGTTTCGTTAGGTTGGTCGTAGATGCTGGCCGTGTTGCCCAACAGAGTCCTTTGTCCTTTGAAGAATGTCACTGGTGGTAAATTGGATACGATGTAGTATCGTCGTGGTGTTGTAAATGGGATAGGTCGTCTGTCCTTTCCTAGCCCAAGTTTACAGCTGCTCTTGCTAACTCAACGGTTAGGATGTCTCACTTCTTTAGTGAATAAGAGTTCAAAGTTTATACCATTCACAACCAAAGCTCTCGGTGAGGTTGGCTTAGTGCTGTAGTTGACATGTTAGTCCTTTTCAATGTATGGACCGTCGTCCTATCGTCCTCAGAACAGATAGTTACATTTTCGTTAAGGGCTTATATAGCGGAGGGAGAGAACGGTGTGTTTCATAGTTTATAACCAATGTCTCTTCACAGGGGCGGGGCCACTGATTGAGCAGAGCCCTAACCTTATGAAAACCCAAATCTCTCATTTGGAAGCTAAAAATACATTTAATCTTTTCACAAATTATTTTATATATAAACAATTGAATTGCACAACAATTCCATGTGAATCTGATAACTATAATGTGTAGACTTTCCCAGATACAGGTTTGGTCGTCCTTCCATGAGTCATAATGTCTCAGATGACAACTGAACTGACATCATATTCATTAAAACTTGTTAAGGATAGGGGGCAGTATTTCCCCTTTGGATGAATTGCGTGCCCATAGTGAACTGCATCAAAATCTGTCCTAAATTGCTAAATTGCTATTAATATTGGATAGAAAACACTGTTTTCTAAAGTTTCTAAAACCGTTTGAATTATGTCTGTGTGTATAACAGAACTCACAGGGCAGGCAATCTTGCAAACTAGTTTTGAAATCCTGAAAGTTGGGGCAACTTTGAGGTCATCGCCCCCTCCCTTCCCAACAAGTTATGGATCTGGAAACACTTCCTATGTCTTCCACTAGATGTCCTCATTCAGTAG
Source organism: Oncorhynchus kisutch (assembly GCF_002021735.2). Classification (NCBI taxonomy): domain Eukaryota; kingdom Metazoa; phylum Chordata; class Actinopteri; order Salmoniformes; family Salmonidae; genus Oncorhynchus; species Oncorhynchus kisutch. The sequence goes on along the minus strand of NC_034180.2, from coordinate 46,910,918 downwards.
AAAGTGTAATGGAGCATTTGCTGTGAACTTTGACCTAATGGGAAGGAAAGTGCTAGAGTGTCGCAAAAGATTCATGTGCTTGAAGGCGCGTATGCGTTGGAGTGCTTCGTCTGTTCCAATCAGCCCCAGATGAACTAGGATGGCCCGGATGGAATTCTATTCAATCTGTATGATCATAACATCCTGAAGATTGATTCTGCACTTTTTTTAAACTTTTTTTTTTACTAGGCAAGTCAGTTAAGAACAAATTCTTATTTTCAATGACAGCCTAGGAACAGTGGGTTAACTGCCTGTTCAAGGGCAGAACGACAGATTTTGTACCTTGTCAGCTCAGGGATTTGAACTTGCAACCTTTCAGTTACTAGTCCAATGCTCTAACCACTAGGCTACACTGCCGCCCCACTTAGTTTGACCAGTTTCGTCGACCTGTAATATGTAATTTGGAAGTTTTGATTTTAAATTATCCTGGACCAGAAGTAATTTTTTGGGCATTTGAGCTGAAAGTGGTAGCAGATGCTGCTACATGGACACTAGAATTGAACATTATGAAACAAAACGATTTATTGTTGAACTAGGACTCCTTGCACTACATTCTGATCGAAGATCATGAAAGGTAAGGGAATATTTATGTTGTAATTTTGTATTTCTGTTGACTCCAACATAGCGGAGAAATATTGTTACGTCTGAGCGCCGTCTCAGATTATTGCAATTTTAGGCTTTTTCCGTAACGTAAAAAAAAATGTGACACAGCGGTTGCATTAAGAACCAGTGTATCTTTAATTATATGTAGAACGTGTATCTTTAGTCAAAGTTTATGATGAGTATTTCTGTTATCTGGCGTAGCTTTCTATAATTCCTCCAGACATTTTGGAGAATTTTCTGAACATGGCGTCAATGTAAACCGAGATTTATGGATATAAAATGCATATTATCAAACAAAACATAAATGTACTGTATAACATGTCATATGACTGTCATCTGATGAAGATTTTCAAGAGGTTAGTGAATTATTTTCTTTTTAAATCCTGCTTTTGTCATTTTATCATTTGTGGTACAAAATGGATACGTTTTCTCTTTGTTTTGGTGGTGGTCTAACATAAATATATGCTGTGTTTTCGCCGTAAAACATTTAAAAAATCTGACACGCTGGGTAGATGAACAAGGTGTTTATCTTTCATTTGAGGTATTGGACTTGTTAATGTGTGGAGGTTAAATATTTCTAAGAATATTTTTGCATTCCCTGCGCCACCGTTTCAGCTGAACGGGGGGGTGTAGTTCCTGTAGGGGAACCCATAGGATTAACAAGTTTTAAGTACCAGTGCATATTTTCAATTGGTTCTGTTCCCGAAATATGGTTCCTTTCCCTCCACTTGTTTGATGTTCCCAGACTCTTTATGTTTAACAAAGGCTATTCAAGAGTCCCTCTGTAGAGTCAAGAGAGAGGGAAGGGAGAAAGGTATTTATGGGGGGGGGGGTCACAAACCTTACCCACAGGCCAACGTCATGACAGTAGTATGGCTCGGAGGGAGGCTGCGTCTCTCTCTGTGTTTGTGGGTGTGTGTGTGACAGCCACGCATTTGCACATGAGCTGTTTAACACTCAGGCTGCGAGTGACACCGCTTGCTGCTCGCTGAGTGCACTAACCGTCATACTACGCATTGTATGGTTCCTACTCCATCTTTCTCTCACTCGCTCTCTCTCCACCCTGCTAACATATTGTACTTATTTCTCTCTCTATTTCAGAAGTGCTTTCCTTCAGATAGCCAAGAGACTCCCTTTCATTATTCAATATTTGTTTTTGCATGAATCGTTAACTCCTTTTCGTTCTGTTATGGCAATATCCACTTAAGGGGTCTAGGAGCGATTTAGACTGTCATAGCTTCTACAGCGGAAAAATATTAAATTAGAAAAGCCCCTTTATAACCAAGCGAATCACAATCTGCGGTTGCTACATTACTTTTAGGAATTATAAATATATAATTCCCTTAGATTTTCTCCCCACTAACACACACCTGTCTTCTCCCCACTAGCACCCTTGTCAATTAAGAACAAATTCTTATTTACAATGACAGCCTACCCCGGGCCAAACCTGGACGACACTTGGGTAATTGTGCGCCGCCCTATGGGATTCTGAATCACAGCCAGATGTGATACAGCCTGGATTGGAACCAGGGACTGTAGTGACATCTCTTGCACTGAGATGCAGTGCCTTAGACCGCTGCGCCACTCGGGAGCCCGATTGGATATGTACACAAACTCAGGTACATTCAGTATGTGTACTGTGCACACACACATGCGCACGCACACACACACACACACACACACACACACACACACACACACACACACACACACACACACACACACACACACACACACAACAGGACCGTGACCAGCTTCTACGCCCAAGCCATGAGACTGTTAAATAGTTCACCAAATGGCTACCTGGACTATCTGCATTGACCCTTTTTGCATTGACTCTTCTGACTCATCACATACTCTGCTGCTACTGTTAATCTATCATGTTGCCTAGTCACTTTATCCCTAACTGCATATACATATGGTATCTTCCTCAATTACCTCGTACCTCTGCACATCGACTCAGTACTGGTACCCTGTGTACACTGAATCAACACAACATTAGGAACACCTTTCTAATATTGAGTTGCACCCCCTTTGCCCTCAGAACAGCCTCAATTCGTCGGCTCATGGACTACAAGGTGTCGAAAATGTTCCCCCAGGGACGCTGGCCCATGTTGACTCTAATGCCTCAACAGTTGTGTCAAGTTGGCTGGATGTCTTTTGGGTGGTGAACCATTCTTGATACACACGGGAAACTGTTGAGCGTGAAAAACCCAGCAGCGTTGCAGTTCTTGACACATTAAAACCAGTGAGCCTGGCACCCACTGCCATAGCCCGTTCAAAAGCACATCAATCTTTTGTCTTGTCCCTTCACCCTCTGAATGGCCCACATACACAATCCAATATTGTGGCAGGGTAGCCTAGTGGTAAGAGTGTTGGACTAGTAACCGAAAGCTTGCAAGTTCAAATCCCTGAGCTGACAAGGTACAAATCTGTTGTTCTGTCCCTGAACAGGCAGTTAACCCACTGTTCCTAGGCCGTCATTGCAAATAAGAATTTGTTCTTAACTGACTTGCCTAGTAAAATTTCATAAAGAATCCCTCTGTAGCCCGTCTCCTCCCCTTCATCTACACTGATTGAAGTAGATTTAACAGGTGACATCATTAAGGGATCATAGTTTTACACCTGGATTCACCTGATTAATGTCATGAAAGAGCAGGTGTTTCCTAATGTTTTTTGAAAATAAAATACAATCAAATAGTATTTGTCCCATGCGCCGAAAAAAACAGGTGTAGACTTTACTGTGAAATGCAAACAAGAGTAGAGATATACACAGACATGACCAGTACCAGATCAATGTGCAGAGGTATGAGGTATTTGAGGTAGATACAGTGCCTTTGGGAGGTATTCAGACCCCTTGACTTTTCCCACATTTTGTTACGTTGCAGTCTTGTTCTAAAATGGATTAAATAAAAACAATCCTCAGTAATCTACACAGAATACCCCATCATGACAATCTACACAGAATACCCCATCATGACAATCTACACAGAATACCCCATCATGATAATCTACACAGAATATCCCATCATGACAATCTACACAGAATACCCCATCATGACAATCTACACAGAATATCCCATCATGACAATCTACACAGAATACCCCATCATGACAATCTACACAGAATATCCCATCATGACAATCTACACAGAATACCCCATCATGACAATCTACACAGAATATCCCATCATGACAATCTACACAGAATACCCCATCATGACAATCTACACAGAATATCCCATCATGACAATCTACACAGAATACCCCATCATGACAATCTACACAGAATATCCCATCATGACAATCTACACAGAATACCCCATCATGACAATCTACACAGAATACCCCATCATGGCAATCTACACAGAATATCCCATCATGACAATCTACACAGAATACCCCATCATGACAATCTACACAGAATACCCCATCATGACAATCTACACAGAATACCCCATCATGACAATCTACACAGAATATCCCATCATGACAATCTACACAGAATACCCCATCATGACAATCTACACAGAATACCCCATCATGACAATCTACACAGAATACCCCATCATGGCAATCTACACAGAATATCCCATCATGACAATCTACACAGAATACCCCATCATGACAATCTACACAGAATACCCCATCATGACAATCTACACAGAATACCCCATCATGACAATCTACAGAGAATACCCCATCATGACAATCTACACAGAATACCCCATCATGACAATCTACACAGAATACCCCATCATGACAATCTACACAGAATACCCCATCATGACAATCTACACAGAATACCCCATCATGACAATCTACACAGAATACCCCATCGTGACAATCTACACAGAATACCCCATCATGACAATCTACACAGAATACCTCATCATGACAATCTACACAGAATACCCCATCATGACAATCTACACAGAATACCCCATCATGACAATCTACACAGAATACCCCATCATGACAATCTACACAGAATACCTCATCATGACAATCTACACAGAATACCCCATCATGACAATCTACACAGAATACCCCATCATGACAATCTACACAGAATACCCCATCATGACAATCTACACAGAATACCTCATCATGACAATCTACACAGAATACCCCATCATGACAATCTACACAGAATACCCCATCATGACAATCTACACAGAATACCCCATCATGACAATCTACACAGAATACCTCATCATGACAATCTACACAGAATACCCCATCATGACAATCTACACAGAATACCCCATCATGACAATCTACACAGAATACCCCATCATGACAATCTACACAGAATACCCCATCATGACAATCTACACAGAATACCCCATCATGGCAATCTACACAGAATACCCCATCATGACAATCTACACAGAATACCCCATCATGACAATCTACACAGAATACCCCATCATGACAATCTACACAGAATACCTCATCATGACAATCTACACAGAATACCCCATCATGACAATCTACACAGAATACCCCATCATGACAATCTACACAGAATACCCCATCATGACAATCTACACAGAATACCCCATCATGGCAATCTACACAGAATACCCCATCATGACAATCTACACAGAATACCCCATCATGACAATCTACACAGAATACCCCATCATGGCAATCTACACAGAATACCCCATCATGACAATCTACACAGAATACCCCATCATGACAATCTACACAGAATATCCCATCATGACAATCTACACAGAATACCCCATCATGACAATCTACACAGAATACCCCATCATGACAATCTACACAGAATACCCCATCATGACAAAGTGAAAACAGTTTTTTTAGACATTTTTGCAAATGTATTACATTTTTTAAATAGAAACACTGTATTTACATAAGTATTCAGACCCTTTGTTATGAGACTCGTAATTTAGCTCAGGTGCATCCTGTTTCCGTTGATCATCCTTGATGTTTATACAACTTGATTGGAGTCTACCTGTGGTAAATTCAATTAATTGTACATGATTTGGACAGGCACACACATGTCTAGATAAGGAACCACAGTTGACAGTTCATGTCAGAGCAAAACCAAGCCATGAGGTCGAAGGAATTGTCCGTAGACCTCCGAGACAGGATTGTGTCAAGGCACAGATCTGGGGAAGGGTACCAACAAATGTCTGCAGTGTTGAAGGTCCCCAAGAACACAGTGGCCTCCATCATTCTTAAATGGAAGACGCTTAGAACCACCAAGACTCTTCCTAGAGCTGGCCGCCCGGGCCAAACTGAGCAATCGGGGGAGAAGGGCCTTGGTCAGGGAGGTGACGGTGATGGTTACTCTGACAGAAAGCTAGACTTCCTCTATGGAGATGGGGAAAACCTTCCAGAAGGACAACGATCTCTGCAGAACTCCACCAATCAGGCCTTTATGGTAGGGTGGCCAGATGGAAGCCACTCCTCAGTAAAAGCCACATGACAGCCTGTTTGGAGTTTGCCAAAAGGCACCTAAAGACTCTCAGACCATGAGAATCAAGATTCTCTGGTCTGATGAAATCAAGATTGAACTCTTTGACCTGAATCCCAAGCGACAGGTCTGGAGGAAACCTGGCACCATCCCAACGGTGAAGCGTGGTGGTGGCAGCATTATGCTGTGGGAATGTTTTTCAGTGGCAGGGAATGGGAGACTAGTCAGGATCAAGGAAAGATGAACGGAGCAAAGTACAGAGAGATCCTTGATGACAATCTGCTCCAGAGCTCTCAGAACCTCGGACTGGGGCGAAGGTTCAACCTCCAAAAGGACAATGACCCTAAGCACACAGCCAAGACAATGCAGAAGTGGCTTCGGGACAAGTCTCTGAATGTCCTTGAGTTGCCCAGCCAGAGCCCAGACTTGAACCTGATCTAACATTTCTGGAGAGACCTGACATTAGCTGTGTAGCCGATGCTCCCCATCCAACCTGACAAAGCTTGAGAGGATCTACAGAGAATAATGGGAGAAACTCCCCAAATACAGGTGTGACAAGCGTGTAGCGTCATACCCAAGAAGACTCAAGGCTGTAATCGCTGCCAAAGGTGCTTCAACAAAGTACTGAGTAAAGGGTCTGAATACTTATGGAAATGTGATATTACATTTTTAGCAATTTTTTTAAATAGAAAAAAAATCTTACAACCTGTTTTTGCCATTATGGTTTATTGTGTATAGATTCATGATTGGGAAGGAAAACAACTATTTCATCCATTTTAAAATAAATCTATAATGTAACAAAATGTAGAAAAAGTCAAGGGGTCTGAATACTTTGCGAATGCAATGTATAGCCAAGTTATTGTTTCTCATTCTGTACTAAATCCTTGGCTTAGTCCTTTTTCTATATTTCTCTCTCTGTATTGTGGTGAAGGGCCCATAAGTCAGCATTTCACTGTTAGTCTACACCTGTTGTTTACCAAGCATGTGAAGCATGTGAAAAAGAACATTTGATTTGATATGTTTGCCTCTCTTTCTCTCTCTTTTGTTCTCTCTTTTGTTCTCCCTATCAGCGGGAGATGGAGTTAAATGCAGCTGTCGGCCAAATTGCTCTGTGATTGGCTCTCACTTGTGCCTTTTCAAACCTCTGATTGCAGCCATGCCATTATAAGTCAAAGCCCAGTAACAAAAAAACATTGATTTTAGTGGAGGGAGTGTGAATTCTGTGTGACCCCTTTCTTGGTCTTTTCTGTGTGTTTTTTTTTTACCTGTGTGTTTACATGTGTGTGTGTGTTCATGACATGCTATGGTTAAATTTACCATGATATGTATAGGATCACTACTTAGACTTTACCATAGGAGGATTTAATTGCTCATTCCCAATCACACACCTCCCTAGGGAAAGCCTCCACGAAAACAAGTAGTGCTCACACACTACCCTCTCTTCCTGACCTCTAACCCACGACCTCTATCATGTGTGCACTCCATATAAATGTAATGACTAGAACAGCTATCCCCATTCAAATCAAAGTATGACTCGTACTGGAGGTAATTCTGAAGGGTAGTCACTAGCTGGTGTAACCGATGTGAAATGGGTAGCCAGTTAGCGGTGGTACGCGCTAATAGCGTTTCAATCGGTGACGTCACTCGCTCTGAGACCTTGAAGTAGTGGTACCCCTTGCTCTGCAAGGGCAGCGGCTTTTGTGGGGCAATGGGTAACCATCCTTCAAGGGTGCTTGTTGTCGATGTGTGCAGAGGGTCCCTGGTTCGAGGCAAGGAGAGGGACGGAAGCTATACTGTTACACTGGCACAGTCATAAAGTCAGATTTGAAACATTATGCCTAACCCTAACCTTAAATTGAGACCAACAAGCAATTACTATTAATTAACTGTTACAATATATGACTGCAGCTGGTAAATCTAGTGGAAATCACTCAGCTCTGCCTCCAGGACAAGATTCATCCCAATAAACGTCAACCTGCGTATGGCTATGGGTTGCGGCAGGCATATTGAGTATACTCATAACTTAACATTCTATTTTTATGGTGTCCTTCCTCTCTATCCCCACAGATGCCCTGAGCACACGGTCTGCACCATGTTGAAGATGCTGCAGCACCTGGTGGCGTCTGGAGAGGCCCTGGTGCCTTACTACAGACAGGTCCTACCTATCCTCATCATCTTCAAGAACATGAACAGTGAGTCGCCCACCTTATAGATCGTTACAGTATGGCAGTATGTTTGATTGGTATTTTGAACGATTAAAGCTTTTCGAGGTCGTTTCAGTTTGATTATTAAAAAAGTAATCACTGTTTTCGATTTCGGTTTCAATTATTTATTTACATTAAATGCACTATGTACCTTTTTTGGGCGACCTGACCAAATTCACATAGAAATATGAGTTATAGGTATGTTATTGAAAGCAAGTCTAACAAGCGGTAGATCGGTTCTACAGTATGTGCTCTATTTCTATGCTTTCTGTTCTCAATTTTTTTTTTTTATGTCTTTGCTTTCGGTTTTGTACACCAGCTTCAAATAGCTAAAAATACAATATCTTCAATTATGGAAAATATATTTCACAGTTGTTTAGATGGTACAGTGACACTCTACTTGGTTACTTTGAACCCGCGACCCTGCAAAATCACTGTCCTACATTACCTAGAGTGTACACCAGCAGTTCCGGACCTCTTGATGATGTTGGTGTTGTGCTAAAGGACACTAATTGTATGTATCTGAGTGCTAGCCAATGACTGTATATGAATGGACAAAGCCATCGATCACGTGACACCATTCATGCCTATGTGAAGACTCAATAGGGAATTTGAAGCCAAGGAAGTCGGTTAACCTCTCTGGGATCGTTCGTGACGCTAGCGTCCCACCTCACCAACAGCCAGTGAAATTGCAGGGAACCAAATTCAAAACAACAGAAATCTCATAATTAAAATTCCTTCAATCATACAAGTATTTTACATCATTTTAAAGATACACTTCTCTTTAATCCAACCACAGTGTCCGATTTCAAAAAGGCTTTTCGGCGAAAGCAAAACATATCATTATGATAGGTCAGCAACTAGTCACAGAAATCATTCAGCCATTTTCCAACCAGAGAGGTGTCACAAAAAGCAGAAATATAGATAAAATTAATCACTAACCTTTGAAGATCTTCATCAGATGACACTCATAGGACATCATGTTACACAATACATGTATGTTTTGTTCGATCAAGTTCATATTTATATCCAAAAACCTCAGTTTACATTAGCGCCATGTTCAGAAATGCCTCCAAAACATCCGGAGAAATTGCAGAGAGCCACATCAAATAACATAAATACTCATCATAAATTTAGATGAAAAATAGATGTTTTACATAGAATGAAAGATAAACTTGTTTTAATGCAAACGCTGTGTCAGATTTCAAAAAAGCTTTACGGCAAAAGCACAGTATTCAATAATCTGAGAACAGCGTTCAGCCACAAAAGTAAGCCATGCAGTTACCCGTCAAATTGTCAACAAAAGTCATAAATAGCATTATAAATCTTCACTTACCTTTGCTGATCTTCGTCGGGAATGCACTCCCAGGACTCACACTTCCACAAGAAATGGTTGTTTTGTTCGATTACGTCCATATTTATGTCCAAATACCTCAGTTTTGTTTGCGCATTTAGTTCACTATTCCAAAGGCACAATGCGCGAGCGCAAAATCCAGACGAAAAGTCAAGAGTTCCATTACAGTTTATAGAAACATGTCAAACGATGTTTACAATCAATCCTTAGGGTCTTTTTATAATAAATCTTCAATAATATTCCAAACGGACAATAGCGTATTCATTACAGAGGAAAAAGAAGCCCGCGTGACCGCGCAGTAAACAACTGATTGGCCCAGCCCAGTCCACTTGTTGAAACAGCTCTTATTCAACCCCCTTCCACAATAGAAGCCTCAAACAATTTTCTAAAGACTGTTGACATCTGCTGGCAGCCCTGGGAAGTGCAATCTGGCCCCATAGACACAGCATATTGGATAGGCAATCACTGAAATGAAACTACAAACCTCAGATTTCCCACTTTCCCACTTGGATTTGTCTCGGGTTTCCCCTGCCATAAGAGTTCTTTTATACTCACAGACATCATTCAAACAGTTTTAGAAACGTCAGAGTGTTTTCTATCTAATACTACTAATAATATGCATATATTAGCATCAGGTACAGAGTAGCAGGCAGTTCACTCTGGGCACCTTATTCATCCACGCTACTCAATACTGCCCCCCTGTCACCAATAAGTTTTAAGATGGCATTTCATAGAGACATAACATGCTCAGTTTAAGCTACTGCAGGAAGTGACATTGCAGGCTAGCTGTGCTGCCCCCTCTCATTGAGAATCTCAAGTTGAAGGGCGACCGGGGTACTGCAGGATGCCATTAGCAACTAAATTCTCCTTATAACAGTATGCATGTATTTGAGTGATGGCTAGAGTGAATACTGTTCATGTTTGTAGCCTATATGGTGGAAGGGCAGTTTGCGTTGATTTTGTAGGCTATTCTTTTGGCGTAGTCGATGTGAGCTTCAAGTTGACCCACAGGCCTCACACAGCTCCGAGCATCTTCCAGGAATGCTCCCGCTCTTCCGTTTCCAGGATTTAAGGGCTTGATGGTAAAGCGCTGAAATCAAATTAAAGTTCATTGGTCGTGTATACAAATTTGACGATGGTATGGCAGGTGCAGTGAAATTCTTGTGTTTCTAGCTCCAACAGTGCAGTAATACCTAGCAATAAAAACAATACACACAAAATACAGAAAAATACTAAATAACAAATATCAGAACGAGCAATGTCAAAGACCGGAATAGACATACCTACTCATTCAAGGGTTTTTCTTTATTTTTACTATTTTCTACACTGTAGAATAATAATGAAGACATAAAAACTATGAAATAACACATATGGAATCATGTAGTAAATAAAAAAGTGTTACTAAAATCTATATTTTTTATGATTATAGATTCTTCAAAGTAGCTAACCTTTGCCTTGATGACAGCTTTGCACACAATTGGCATTCTCTCAACCAGCTTCACCTGGAATGCTTTTCGAACAGTCTTGAAGGAGTTTCCACATATGCTGAGCATTTGTTGGCTGCTTTTCCTTCACTCTGTGGTCAAGACCATCTCAATTGGCTTAAGGTCGGAAGATTGTGGAGGCCAGGTCATCTGACGTAGCACTTCATCATCAAATAGCCATTACACAGCCTGGAGGTGTGTTGGATCTTCGTCCTGTTAAAAACAAATGATAGTCCCACTAAGAGCAAAGCAGATGGGATGGCCTATTGCTGCATAATGCTGTGGTAGCCATGCTGGTTGTGTGCCTTGAATTCTAAATAAATAACAGACAGTGTCACCTGCAATGCACCCCTACACCTCCTCCTCCATGCTTCACGGTGGGAACCACACATGCGGAGATCATCCGTTCACCTACTCTGCGTCTCACAAAGACACGATGGTTGGAACCAAAAATCTCAAGACCAAAGGACAGATTTCCACCGGTCTAATGCCAATTGCTTGTGTTTCTTGGCCCAAGAAAGTCTCTTCTTCTTATTGGTGTCCTTTAGTAGTGGTTAATTTGAAGAAATTCAGCCATGAGGCCTGATTCACTCGGTCTCCTCTGAACAGTTGATGTTGAGATGTGTCTGTTACTTGAACTTGGAAGCATTTATTCAGTCTGCAATTTCTGAGTGTGGTAACTCTAATGAACTTATATTCTGCAGCAGAGGTAACTCTGGGTCTTCGTTTCCTGTGCCGGTCCTCATGAGAGCCAACTGCATCATAGCATTTCATGGTTTTTGCGACTGCACTTGAAGAAACTTTCAAAGTTCTTGAAATGTTCCGCATTGAATGACCATGTCTTAGGTAATGATAAACTGTAATTTCTCTTTGCTTATTTGTCCTGTTCTTGCCATAATATGGACTTGGTATTTTACCAAATAGGGCTATCTTCTGTATACCACCCCCACCCCCCTAACTGATTGGCTCAAACACATTAAGAAGGAAAGAAATTCCACAAATTAACTTTTAACAAGGCACACTTGATCATTTAAATGCATTCCAGGTAACTACCTCATGAAGCTGGTTGAGAGAATGCCAAGCGTGTGCAAAGCTGTCATCAAGGAAAAGGGTGGCAAATATATTTAGATTTGTTTAAAACCTCTCTAGGGTATGTGAGACGCTAGAATCCGGTAAAATTGCAGAGGGCCAAATTCAAAATACAGGAATGCAAATAATAAGCATTCGTAAAATGTACAAGTGTTACACATCGGTTTAAAGATTAATTTCTTGTTAATCCAGCCACTGTGTCAGATTTCAAAAAGGCTTTACGGCGAAAGCATACCATGTGATTATCTAAGGACAGCTCCCCGTGTAAAAAAAGCATGCAGACATTTACCAGCCAAGTAGAGGAGTCACTAAAGTCAGAAATAGCGATAAAATTAATCACTTACCTTTGATGATCTTCATATGGTTGCACTCACAAGACTCCCAGTTACACAGTAAATTATAGTTTTGTTCGATAAAGTCCCTCTTTATGTCCCAGAAACTCAGTTTTGCGTTTTGTTCAGTAATCCAATGGCTCCAAGGCGGTCACAACAGGCAGACGAATACGTACTAAAAGTACCAGTAAAGTTTGTCGAAACGTGTCAAACGATGTTTATAATTAATCCTCAGGTTGTTTATTGTCTTTATAATCAATATTATTTCAACCGGACAATACCGTTTTCAATAGAAAGGAATAATAACAAATCAGGTCTGCAAACTTCCTCTGTCCTCTGACCAAAATGGATTTTTACACGTTGTTTTTCAAAATAAAAGCCTGAAACCATGTCTAAAGACTGTTGACATCTAGTGGAAGCCATAGGAACTGCAATCTGATTCCTAATCCATTGGATTCTCTATAGGCAATGAGTTGAAAAACAGCCACATGAAAATAATTCCACTTCCTGGATGGATTCTTCTCAGGTTTCTGCCTGCCATATGAGTTCTGTTATACTCACAGACATTATTGTAACAGTTTTGGAAACTTTAGAGTGTTTGCTATCCAAATCTATCATCTATGATATGCATATCCTAGCTTCTGGGCCTGAATAACATGCAGTTTACTTTGGGCACGCTTTTCATCCGGAGGTGAAAATCCTGCCTCCTACCCAAGAGAGGTTAACACTTTTTTTGATTACTACATTGATTCAATATGTGTTATTTCATAGTATTGATGTCTTGACTATTATTCTACAATGTAAAACATAGTAACAATAAAGAAATACGCTGTAAATAAATATATCATTAGAATAATATACACTCAGTGTACAAAACAACACCAGGTCGTTCCATGACATAGACTGACCAGGTGAATCCTATGATCCTTTATGGATCTCACCTGTTAAATACTCTTCAATCATTGTAGATAAAGTGGAGGAGACAGGTTAAAGAATGATTTGTTAGCTTTAAGACAATTGGATTGTGTATGTGTGCCATTGAGCTTAAAGACAAAGTTTTTAAGTGCCTTTGAACAGGGTAGCGGGTTGTGCCTGGCGCACCGACGTCGTTTCAAGTATTTCAATTCCTTTTAGTCCCTTTTCTTTCTGTGAGCTCTTTTAGTCCCTTTTTTTCTGTGGAGATCAATCAGATCAAGCCTGAACTGTGGGATGTAGTAGGGAGTTGTAGTTTCTCAACAGGACAATATTTACAGATTTTTGCGCAGAACACATGGTAATTTACTACAATGACCATAATCCATTGTGCCCCCATTGAAACTTGTCTGGTCTCAGCGGAGCAGACACGGAGATGAGAGAAGAGAGACTGCTTGATCGAGAGCGATAGAAAGCAGTCGCTTCGTGAGCCTAAAAATACGTGATCAAAGTGATTGATAGTTTTTATTCAGCAGTCATAAAAGCCTTATTTACTTTGAAGAACTAAAAAATAGTCTTTTTTTCAGACAGCAACTCTATAGAGATGATATGATGACTTGGAATGAAATAATACATTCATGATTTCATTTTTATTTCATTAAAGTAAGTGAATTAATAATGGTTAATAAGTGATGAGCAGTAAGGGGCAGTCACTACTATCATGTAATAATTGTAATTGTAATAATTGTTTAATTCTGTGTTATTATTATTACAGCATTCAACTCACAATGTATAGTGCGTAAAAAAAAAAAAAAAAAAAAAAAAAAAGGACAAATCACTCAGCACTAGACACCGGGTTCTGTAGATGTCCTGTAGAGGAGAGAGCCCTGAGTTTGAGCTCACTATTAACATGTCAATGCAAGAGTGAGTGTGTACGTGCATGTGTGTGTGTGTGTGTGTGTGCGTGCGTGCGTGCGTGTGTGTGTGCGTGCGTGTGTGTGTGCTCGCTAGTACTCACTATGAAAGCTTATTTTTGTCCATACGTCCCCTGATTGTCCCATAATCCATCATGTTTGACCCTGAGTCGTGTTCTCCTCCTCTTTCATCTAACTAAATGCTCGATATTGAAAGCCATTTTCACTTTTCCTTTTTCCATCAATGTATTGGCTTTAGACTAGAGGACAACCAACGTCCTTCAGATTCACCCCTATCCTATGTGACACACGGCGTCTCCAGATTGGCATCCGATAGGCAGGCACTGTCAAGCCTCAAAGCGTCGACACGGTCCCATTCACAACCAGACGATGAAATGCAGACCGACAGCTAGGCTCAGACAAGCCCCAAAACGCCATTCATCCATCGGTGTCAGTAGAATGTGAAAGAAGAGTGGCATTGTGAATCAATCACTTAAACACAGGGCCTGAACAGGGGGCTTAAACAGGGCCTGAACAGGGGGCTTAAACAGGGCCTGAACATGGGGCATTAACAGGGCCTGAACACAGGGCTTTAGTTTCTTAATCAATATCCAATTGGAATCTCTTGTATCTTTAATTATGCTACATCATCTTGTTGCCATTTTAGTGTTGGGGGAGAATAAAAAGAGAGAGGAGTAGAAACGCAAGGGAAGAAAGGAGAGAGAGATGGGGGAGAACTGAAAGGAGAGAGAGATGGGAGAACAGAAAGGAGAGAGAGATGGGAGAGAACAGAAAGGAGAGAGAGAAGGGAGAGAACAGAGAGGAGAGAGAGATGGGGGAGAACAGAGAGGAGAGAGAGATGGGGGAGAACAGAGAGGAGAGAGAGATGGGGGAGAACAGAGAGGAGAGAGAGATGGGGGAGAACAGAGAGGAGAGAGAGATGGGGGAGAACAGAGAGGAGAGAGAGATGGGGGAGAACAGAGAGGAGAGAGAGGTGGGAGAACAGAATAATATCCGCTCATGGAGCATTTTGACTGGGAAAACAGAGGTGAAATTACTGGGATATAGCGGTATCCAGTACTTGTGGCACTTCCAGGCAGCTGCTTCGAGAGTAAAGTGTTACAATGTTTGAAATGTTTGTTAGTGTTGGTTTTCTTGTGTTTTTTTGTGTGGCACTGCATACTTTTCCCTGCTCTTTTAACGGATTAAGCATGGCTCCAACAATGGAGTGTAGAAACATTTTGAAATACTCATCACATTTTCTACGGATTTACAAAAAACATGCACCTCCCCTGGCACAAGACGAACTTCAGTGCTTCGGGATAATGCATGCAAGAAGCCGGGTGAGAGGGACTACATCTGGTAAAGTGGGTCTCATCCTGTGTGGAGACTTTAATCATCTGCCCATCAAGATGCTGACAAACTCCCATCCAGACATGGAACAAGTGGTCAAAGACGAGATCAGAGTGGACTCCATCCTAGATCTGATCATTACCAAGATGAAGAATCATTACAACAACCCCACCGTGATTGCTCCTCTCGGATCCAATGATCACAAATGTCTGCTGTTCTCCCCAAACACAACATCAGGAGGGAGAAGTGAGGTGCAGCGGGGGAAAAGGACGTCTGGTAACCCAGAACAGACAGGAGGCCTCGGCACCATGTATGGCCAGTACTGACTGGTCTGCCATAGATGAGGTGGAGAGCATTAATGCAAAGGTGGAGACATTGAACTCCTGCATTCAAACTGCACTTGATGTATACATGCCAATAAGAAGTAGGAACACAACAACACTGGACGAACCCTGGATGACTGAAGGAATAACTGCCACCATCAGGAACAGACAGAAGATTTTCTACAGGGTCAAACGATGGAATGGTGAAAAATCAGAAACACAAGTGCAAACGTTTATCAAAGAAGCAAAGACAAACTACTCCAAAACTGAAATCCAGAACCTAAAGAAGAAAAACCCAAAGGAATGATGGGACTTCATTAACAAAGGACTGGGACAAAAGAAAACATCAGGAGGGAAAATACAGGTGGAGGGATCTGAAGACAACGATGTGGCTGATGTTTTTAATGTATTTTTTGCTGAAGCATGGACAAGCACCACACCTCTTGCCATCTTACCCCTGCCTACAAGGCAGGTTGAGATGCAGCATTGGCCAGATCAAGCTCTGATCAGACTGAATCCACGTAAAGCGTGTGGGACTGATGGCATTCCAGCCTGACTGGTAAAGAGCATGCAGAAGATCTAGCCCCTGTCATCACACACATAGTTAACACCACCTACTGGCAGGGGGCTGTTCCTGCTGTCTGGAAGACTGACAATGTGTGTCCCCATACCTAAAGGGTCACACACATGTACAACGAGTGACTGGAGGCCCATCTCTCTAACTTCATCCCTTGGAAAATTCCAGGAGAACTTAATCAAAAACAACCTCATGCCAACAGTTTTATCTGAGTGCAATAATCTGCATGCCGACCTATCAAAGTCCAGCACTATCAATCAATCAATCAATCAATCACATTTAATGCAGATGTAGAAGCACAGTGGCTAGGAAAAACTCCCTAGAAAGGCCAAAACCTAGGAAGAAACCTAGAGAGGAACCAGGCTATGAGGGGTGGCCAGTCCTCTTCTGGCTGTGCCGGGTGGAGATTATAACAGAACATGGCCGAGATTTTCAAATGTTCATAGATGACCAGCAGGGTCAAATAATAATAATCACAGTGGTTGTCGAGGGTGCAACAGGTCAGCACCTCAGGAGTAAATGTCAGTTGGCTTTTCATAGCCGATCATTGAGAGTATCTCTACCGCTCCTGCTGTCTCTAGAGAGTTGAAAACAGCAGGTCTTGGACAGGTAGCACGTCCGGTGAACAGGTCAGGGTTCCATAGCCGCAGGCAGAACAGTTGAAACTGGAGCAGCAGCACGTCCAGGTGGACTGAGGACAGCAAGGAGCCATCAGGCCAGGAAGTCCTGAGGCATGGTCCTAGGGCTACCGCCCTTGTGAAAGCCACACACTCCTGGCTGACAGCGACAGACTCCAAAAAAGCAACAAAGTTGAGGGTGTTACTTGTTGATATGTCCAAAGCCTTTGATGGAGTAGATCACACAAAGCTCCTGCAACATCTGTCTGACATTGAACTGTGTCCAACGTTACTAGCCTGGATCTACAGTTTACAAGGGGGAGAAGACCGAGGGTGATGGATACAAGCCTGGCTCTACAGCTATACCAGGGGGAGAAGACAGAGGGTGATGGTTACTAGCCTGGCTCTACAGCTATACCACCAGAAGAAGACCGAGGGTGATGGTTACTAGTCTGGCTCTACAGCTATACCACCAGAAGAACACCGAGGGTGATGGTTACTAGCCTGGCTCTACAGCTATGCCAGGGGGAGAAGACCGAAGGTGATGGTTACTAGCCTGGCTCTACAGCTATACCACCAGAAGAAGACCGAGGGTGATGATTACTACCCTGGCTCTACAGCCATACCAGGGGGAGAAGACCGAGGGCGATGGTTACTAGCCTGGCTCTACAGCTATACCAGGGTAGAAGACCGAGGGTTATGGTTACTAGCCTGGCTCTACAGCTATACCAGGGGGAGAAGACCGAGGGTGATGGTTACTAGCCTGGCTCTACAGCTATACCTGGGGAGAAGGCAGAGGGTGATGGTTACTAGCCTGGCTCCACAGCTATACCACCAGAAGAAGACCAAGGGTGATGGTTACTATCCTGGCTCTACAGCTATACCAGGGGAAGAAGACTGAGGGTGATGGTTACTAGCCTGGCTCTACAGCTATACCACCAGAAGAAGACCGAGGGTGATGGTTACTAGCCTGGCTCTACAGCTATACCACCAGTTGAAGACCGAGGGTGATGGTTACTAGCCTGGCTCCATAGCTATACCAGTGGGAGAAGACTGAGGGTGATGGTTACTAGGCTGGCTCTATAGCTATACAACCAGAAGAAGACCGAGGGTGATGGTTACTAGCCTGGCTCTACATCTATACCAGGGGGAGAAGACCGAGGGTGATGGTTACTAGCCTGGCTCTACAGTTATACCACCAGAATATGACCGAGGGTGATGGTTACTAGCCTAGCTCCACAGCTCTACCAGGGTGAGAAGACAGAGGGTGATGGTTACTAGGGTGGCTCTATAGCTATACCACCAGAAGAAGACCGAGGGTGATGGTTACTAGCCTGGCTCTACAGCTATACCAGGGGAAGAAGACCGAGGGTGATTGTTACTAGCCTGGCTCTACAGCTATACCAGGGGGAGAAGACCGAGGGTGATGGTTACTAGCCTGGCTCTACAGCTATACAACCAAAAGAAGACCGAGGGTGATGGTTACTAGCCTGGCTGTACAGCTATACCACCAGAAGAAGACAGAGGGTGATGGTTACTAGCCTGGCTCTACAGCTATACCAGGGGGAGAAGACCGAGGGTGATGGTTACTAGCCTGGCTCTACAGCTATACCACCAAAAGAAGACAGAGGGTGATGGTTACTAGCCCGGCTCTACAGCTATACCACCAGTTGAAGACCGAGGGTGATGGTTACTAGCCTGGCTCCATAGCTATACCAGTGGGAGAAGACCGAGGGTGATGGTTACTAGGCTGGCTCTATAGCTATACCACCAGACAAAGACCCAGGGTGATGGTTACTAGCCTGGCTCTACAGCTATACCAGGGGAAGAAGTCCGAGGGTGATGGTTACTAGCCTGGCTCCACAGCTATACCACCAGAAGAAGACCGAGGGTGATGGTTACTAGCCTGGCTCTACAGCTCTACCACCAGAAGAAGACCGAGGGTGATGGTTACTAGCCTGGCTCTACAGCTATACCAGGGGAAGAAGACCGAGGGTGATGGTTACTAGCCTGGCTCTACAGCTATACCACCAGAAGAAGACCGAGGGTGATGGTTACTAGCCCGGCTCTACAGCTATACCACCAGTTGAAGACCGAGGGTTATGGTTACTAGCCTGGCTCTACAGCTATACCAGGGGGAGAAGACCGAGGGTGATGGTTACTAGCCTGGCTCTACAGCTATACCACCAAAAGAAGACAGAGGGTGATAGTTACTAGCCTGGCTCTACAGCTATACCACCAGAAGAAGACAGAGGGTGATGGTTACTAGCCTGGCTCTACAGCTATACCAGGGGGAGAAGACAGAGGGTGATGGTTACTAGCCTGGCTCCACAGCTCTACCAGCAGTAGAAGACAGAGGGTGATGGTTACTAGCCTGGCTCCACAGCTATACCACCAGAAGAAGACCAAGGGTGATGGTTACTAGCCTGGCTCTACAGCTATACCAGGGGAAGAAGACCGAGGGTGATGGTTACTAGCCTGGCTCTACAGCTATACCACCAGAAGAAGACCGAGGGTGATGATTACTAGGCTGGCTCTACAGCTATACCACCAGAAGAAGACCGAGGGTGATGGTTACTAGCCCGGCTCTACAGCTATACCACCAGTTGAAGACCGAGGGTGATGGTTACTAGCCTGGCTCCATAGCTCTACCAGGGTGAGAAGACCGAGGGTGATGGTTACTAGCCTGGCTCTACATCTATAACAGGGGGAGAAGACAGAGGGTGATGGTTACTAACCCGGCTCTACAGCTATACCACCAGTTGAAGACCGAGGGTGATGGTTACTAGGCTGGCTCTACATCTATACCACCAGAAGAAGACCGAGGGTGATGGTTACTAGCCCGGCTCTACAGCTATCCCACCAGTTGAAGACCGAGGGTGATGGTTACTAGCCTGGCTCCATAGCTATACCAGTGGGAGAAGACCGAGGGTGATGATTTCTAGGCTGGCTCTATAGCTATACCACCAGAAGAAGACCGAGGGTGATGGTTACTAGCCTGGCTCTACAGCTATACCAGGGGAAGAAGACCGAGGGTGATGGTTACTAGCCTGGCTCCACAGCTCTACCACCAGACAAAGACCCAGGGTGATGGTTACTAGCCTGGATCTACATCTATACCAGGGGGAGAAGACCGAGGGTGATGGTTACTAGCCTGGCTCTACAGTTATACCACCAGAATATGACCGAGGGTGATGGTTACTAGCCTAGCTCCACAGCTCTACCAGGTTGAGAAGACCGAGGGTGATGGTTACTAGCCTGGCTCTACATCTATAACAGGGGAAGAAGACAGAGGGTGATGGTTACTAGCCTGTCTCTACAGCTATACCAGGGGGAGAAGACCGAGGGTGATGGTTACTAGCATGGCTCTACAGCTATACCACCAAAAGAAGACCGAGGGTGATGGTTACTAGCCTGGCTCTACAGCTATACCACCAGAAGAAGACAGAGGGTGATGGTTACTAGCCTGGCTCTACAGCTATACCAGGGGGAGAAGACCGAGGGTGATGGTTACTAACCCGGCTCTACAGCTATACCACCAGTTGAAGACCGAGGGTGATGGTTACTAGCCTGGCTCCATAGCTATACCAGTGGGAGAAGACCGAGGGTGATGGTTACTAGGCTGGCTCCACAGCTCTACCACCAGAAGAAGACCGAGGGTGATTGTTACTGGCCTGGCTCTACAGCTATACCACCAGACAAAGACCCAGGGTGATGGTTACTAGCCTGGCTCTACAGCTATACCAGGGGAAGAAGACCGAGGGTGATGGTTACTAGCCTGGCTCTACAGCTATACCACCAGAAGAAGACCGAGGGTGATGGTTACTAGCCCGGCTCTACAGCTATACCACCAGTTGAAGACCGAGGGTGATGATTACTAGCCTGGCTCCATAGCTATACCAGTGGGAGAAGACCGAGGGTGATGGTTACTAGGCTGGCTCTATAGCTATACCACCAGAAGAAGACCGAGGGTGATGGTTACTAGCCTGGCTCTACAGCTATACCAGGGGAAGAAGACCGAGGGTGATGGTTACTAGCCTGGCTCCACAGCTCTACCACCAGAAGAAGACCGAGGGTGATAGTTACTAGCCTGGCTCTACAGTTATACCACCAGAATAAGACCGAGGGTGATGGTTACTAGCCTGGCTCTACAGCTATACCAGGGGGAGAAGACAGAGGGTGATGGTTACTATCCTGGCTGTACAGCAATACCAGGGGGAGAAGACAGAGGGTGATGGTTACTAGCCTGGCTCAGCAGATATACCACCAGAAGAAGACCGAGGGTGATAGTTACTAGCCTGGCTCTACATTTATACCACCAGAATAAGACCGAGGGTCATAGTTACTAGCCTGGCTCCACAGCTATACCACCAGAAGAAGACCGAGGGTGATGGTTACTAGCCTGGCTCTACAGCTATACCACCAGAAGAAGACAGAGGGTGATGGTTACTAGCCTAGCTCCACATCTCTACCAGGGGGAGAAGACCGAGGGTGATGGTTACTAGCCTGGCTTTACAGCTATACCTGGGGGAGAAGACCGAGAGTGCTGGTTACTAGCCTGGCTCTACAGCTATACCAGGGGGAGAAGACAGAGGGTGCTGGTTACTAGCCTGGCTCTACAGCTATACCACCAGAAGAAGACAGAGGGTGATGGTTACTAGCCTAGCTCCACAGCTCTACCCGGGGGGAGAAGACAGATGGTGATGGCTAATGGCACTTTTAGCCCTTGCTCAGAGGTCACCTCTGGTGTTCCACAAGGGGGCTTGGTTTCCCCATATCTGTTTCTCCTTCACATGTCCACCCGGGCTGTCCCAGGCCATACCTTTAACAAGCATCAAAGAGGACATCTCCATGGGCTTAGAGGCAAAGAAGCTGGAAGAGTGGGCCACATTCAACATGCTCCTGAATGGGAAAAAGTCTGTGGAAATTCAGATATGTTTTTCTAGAGACCATCCACAACCTGCACCATTAATCCTAGGAGGACAGGAAGTACCAGTGGTAACAACAACTGAGTATCTTGGTTTTTATCTAGACTCTAACCTCATCGGTGTCACACATATGTGGAGCAGTCAGTGAGGAAGGCCTCAAAACACCTGCACTTTTATCATATCTCCACGTCTTCAATGGTTCTTTAAATCACATGTAAAAAATTAACATTTCCATCACGAAAAAATATCTTGTAACGTTTTTCAATTGTTTAATATTCTATTTATGTTACATATTATGTGTTATGTCTTTTAAATGTTTTGCAATAATTTACTTGTCTAGTTAAATAAAGGTCAAATAAATAAATAAAATGATTAGTCATGTAAATTCTGCATTTCTTCAGTTTTATCTGTGAGCAAGAATAAATCAACTCAATCTCAGAAAGGAGAGAGAGAGGGGAGAACAGAAAGGAGAGAGAGAGGGGAGAACAGAAGGAGAGAGAGAGGGAGAACAGAAAGGAGAGAGAGAGGGCGAACAGAAAGGAGGAGAGAGAGAACGAAATGAGAGAGAGAGAGGGAGAACGAGAAAAGGAAGGAGGGGAACAGAAAGGAGAGAGAAAGAGAAACAGAAAAGAGAAGAGAGAACAGAAAGAGAGAGAGAGAAGAACAGAAGGAGAGAGAGGAGAGAGAACAGAAAGGAGAGAGAGAGAGAGAACAGAAAGAGAGAGAGAGAGAGAAACAGAAAGGAGAGAGAGAGAGTAAGAGAACAAAAGAGAGAGAGAGAATGAGAAACAGAAAGGAGAGAGAGAGAGAGAACAAGAAAAGGAGAAAGAGAGAGACAGAAAGGAGAGAGAGAGAGAACAGAAAGAAGAGAGGAGGAGAACAGAAAGGAGAGAGAGAGAGAACAGAAAGAGAGAGCAGAAGAACAAAAAGAGAGAGAGAGAGAGAACAGAAAGGAAGAGAGAGAGAACAGAAAGGAGAGAGAGATGAGAACAGAAAATGAGAGAGAGAAACAGAAAGGAGAGAGAGAAGAAGACAGAAAGAGAGAAGAGGGAGAACAAAAAGGAGAGAGAACAAAAGAGAGAGAAGGGGAGAAACAGAAAGGAGAGAGAGAGAAAACAGAAAAGGAACAGAAAGGAGAGAGAGAGGGGAGAACAGAAAGGAGAGAGAGAGAGAACAGAAAGGAGAGAGAGAGGGGGAGAACAGAAAGAGAGAGAACAGAAAGGAGAGAGAGAGGGGAGAACAGAAAGGAGAGAGAGAGAGAACAGAAAGAGAGAGAGAGGGGAGAACAGAAAGGAGGAGAGAGGGGAGAACAGAAAGGAGAGAGAGAGAGGGAACAGAAAGGAGAGAGGAGAGAACAGAAAGGAGAGAGAGAGAGAACAGAAAGGAGAGAGAGAGGGAACAGAAAGGAGAGAGAGAGAGAAACAGAAGGAGAGAGAGAGGGGAGAACAGAAAGGAGAGAGAGAGGGGGAGAACAGAAAGGAGAGAGAGAGGGGAGAACAGAAAGGAGGAGAGAGAGAGAGAACAGAAAGGAGAGAGAGAGAGAACAGAAAGGAGAGAGAGAGAGAACAGAAAGGAGAGAGAGAGAGAACAGAAAGGAGAGAGAGAGAACAGAAAGGA